>NC_069137.1:17366034-17368534 GCF_026914265.1 Mya arenaria
TACATATACAATGATCACGTTGGTCTTTTTTATTCCATTGGCGACCTGGTTTGATCCATGCAATTCAAAGCAATTAACAATTTATTCGTATAATGTATTTCAAACGGATACAACGTCAAACATGATGACTTCATATTTTTAGGATATGTTTAGATAAAAAACAATTGTCAAAGACGACCTAAGAGAAACGTCATGTAAATATAATTTGTGAAAGGAAAATATAAAACACATTGCTAGATTTTAGAATTATTATCAAAGTGACCGCTGACTAGCATTTATCTTGTTCATACGTCCACGAATGCGAAGTGTATCTAGTAGTTCGTTACAAATGCATATTGAGTAATAAAAATATGTACAGTGCTAGTCATATGTTCTGTAAACGATTTGTATTTAAGAGAAAAAGTAGATCAATCAATAAAGTAACTGCAAACTGTGCAAAAAAGTGTACGACACGATTTAAATGCTGTATTCATATATAAGTATCAGTTTACGTAAACGTTGATTGAACTATGTGGAAACACATGGTTGGTCCTCAACATATATATTGAAATATAGCTGAATTGTGTTTGTCTAATTTCGATTGAAAATTTTCATACCACTGCCTGCACAAAAACTTTAATGATTTCCCAACTCGAGTCAGTAAGAACGACGACCTATTAAGTGAAACGTCATGAAAATAATATTTGTGAAAGAAAATATTAAACACTTTGCTCTATTTTAGAAATATTATCCAAGTGACAGCTAACCAACATTTTTCTTGTTCATACGTCCGTGGTCGTCTCCACGAATGCGAAGTGTATCTTATAGTTCGTTTAATGCATATGCATATTGATAAAAGAAAATATGAACAGTGCAAGTCCTATCTTTTTGTAAACGATTTCTTTTTTAGAGAAAACGTAGATCAATTAGTAAAGTAACTGCAAACTGTGCAAAAAAACCCCGAAAACGTTGAATGAATTGTGTGGAAACACATGGTTGGTCCTCAAAATATCTATTGAGATATAGCTGAATTGTGTTTTTTTTTAGTTTCGTTCGATCATTTCCCTACCTCTGCCCGCACAAAAGCTTTTATGATTCGCAAACTAGAGTCAGTAAAATCATATTGCAAACGTGTGTAAGCCTGTACCACAGAAGCTTCAACAACTGCAAAGACAACCAGGTCATGGTAAAGATTTCGGACACTTATGTTTATATCAAAAGAATCAAAATGTCTAGCCTGCAATGTTTCTAGAAAGTCATATGTACAAATAGTGAATGGCTGATAATTAAACCCCTCTAGAACAGTTTTGTGCTTTACTTCGTTAACGCACATATGCCTTTTTAAACATGTTTACCAATTATGATTGTCTTTACCAAAATGCTCCTTATCTTAAATTATTTTTAATCAGTCATTCAAAAGACCGGACATGTTTAATAATTTCTATAGCGGCAAATTAAAATAAAGGATGTACTCAATCATTTTACTTTCAAAAACAATTAAGACCGCACGACATGCTCATAGTCTCATTGCCTTGTGAAATGTTAACGACGCCTTAGCAAAGTCAACGTTTATGTGTTTAAAAAACACAAAAAAAACAACAATTAAACATGTTTAATTCCTATAGTAAGAAGTATCGATATGGCTTAAACGTAAGTATATTAGCTAGTCCTAAATTGCAACATCATGTCCTTCCATCAATAGTGTTGTAAGCTTGTAACACAGAACTTCGCTAAGATATATTCGGCAAAAAGAAAACAAAACATGCAAACATTAACATATTCTCACGATTGTTGGGTGGATATAATAACTACTGATATACATGCACAAGAGCAGAAAGGTTGCGTGCCCTTTCTTAAGCGTAAATGGGTTGTTCGGTAAAATGTATGTATTGGGATTTTGTATATCGTATGCAAAGTATTTGTGTTTTCATTCGTTATCAATCAAAGGTCATTTTAACTGACTTAAGCACACTAGTCAACTAGAGTTAACTCAATATTCAATTGATATTTAACAGCTTACATTTAAGTTAAAGCATGTGAAAACTTAATATAACTACATGTAGACACAAGTATAAAGGGATGGATTTATGGCGGTTCCAGAACGGTTTGGCATTTTTAATATACACTAAATAGGTATGGAAATGTAGTTAGTTCAAATAATATACATTTTAAAATAGAAACAACAACATTAAATAGTTTATCAAGTTGAATTATTTTAATTTAGGAACAATATACACACTCACTCACTCACTCACTCACTCACTCACTCACTCTATCCCTCCCTCACTCCCTCCCTCACTGACTTACAGACTTACAAACTGACTAACGGACTCACTGACTCCCTGACTCACTGACTCACTGACTCATGGACTCATTGACTCATTGACTCACTGACTCACATACTAACTCACTGACTGACTCACTGACCGACTGACTGACTGACTGACTGACTGACTGACTGACTGACTGACTGACTGACTGACTGACTGACTGACTGACTGACTGACTGACTGACTGACTG
>NC_069137.1:17373534-17441110 GCF_026914265.1 Mya arenaria
GTAGTAGTAGTAGTAGTAGTAGTAGTAGTAGTAGTAGTAGTTGTAGTAGTAGTAGTAGTAGTAGTAGTAGTAGTAGTAGTAGTAGTAGTAGTAGTAGTAGTAGTAGTAGTAGTAGTAGTAGTAGTAGTAGTAGTAGTAGTAGTAGTAGTAGTAGTAGTAGTAGTAGTAGTAGTAGTAGTGACTTAGCGTTGGTTTTTTACGTAATGAACAAGCCAAAGTGATGAAAACGGTATCCACATCAATTTCAAAGTGGGTGGGGAAGGTCAAAACATAAAACGTTGAAAATGCTTGTTTTATTTAGATTTGAGAAACGATCTTTTTGGGTGTTGAAACATTTATTCTTGGCGACATGTTTAGGGTTATTTAGGAGTTGAACAAATTTTACAAATAAACAGATTTTAACAGATTATGGATCAAAAAGCACTCACATTATTACAAAAAAACTGTCGACATAAGTACTTCGTCATTATGTCAAAATCCCACAGAATACTTATCCAACAATGTCTTGAGAGATCCTGATAATATTTTGTCAAATAAGAATGTTATTCAGAAAAATAATGAATTTTTGCGGTTGAAATTCATTTCCGGGTTACAAAAACGCATAAATCTTTTTTTTAAAAATAGCTGCAATCAACACAAATCCACAAAACATTTTTGATTGGGAAGTCCCGATAAATTTGACTCTCAAACATATTATTTTTGCTTTACGACATTTCCTGGAAAGCGTAAATTAATGCTTTTTGAATAGAAATCTAATAAAATATTCTTTTCATAAAAAATGTTCAACTCCTAATTACAGCTGCTTATGTTTCATCAGATATAAATTGTGTAATGATACAAAAATAAGCTGATTCTTTCATCTAAAATAAAAAATATTCTAGTTACTATTTCCTCATGTCAGGGACAATTCAATTAAAAAATCAAAGGAAAAAACTGTTAAATACTATCATGTTTTTTTTTTTTTTTTTTTTTACTTTTAATACTATTTATTCCCTGTGGTCAGTCGGTTTCACAGTCGGTCGGTCCGTTGCAACTTTGTCCGGAGCAAAAATATAAATTGTATAATTGTACTCGGAAATCATTGATTTTCATCACATTCAGATATATCTGTATGAAATATTATCTGTCATGATTGATTAATTGCAATAGATATTTACACCTAAGGATTGATATTTCAGCCATTTTGGTTCTATTAAAGGGAATTAAACTAATATAAAACCATTTCCTAATTCGCAGGAGACTAAGCTGTCTAAGCTTTTTCTTTTAACAGTTAATTTTCCCAATTTCAGCATTTTCATGACGCAAAATTATCCAAAATGTCTAGGGTCTTTTTCCCAAATTGGGCAGAAAAAGCTTTGTTACTTAATAATGTTTAAAAAAAATGTAATTCAAGGGACATTGTCATACACTTGAGATCTGGTTTTGTAATGATACAAAAATAAGCTGATTCTTTCATCTAATACAAAAACTAAATAATGTCTAAAATGTCAAATGTGAGGTTGCATCTGTAAACTTCATCTTTGTTTAGGAAATCTGTGAATATAACTTTCACGTCCCAGAACAATAAGTATCAATATAAGAAGTAAAAAATATTCTTGTTACTTTTTCCTCATGTCAGGGACAATTCAATTAAAAAATCAAAGGAAAAAACTGTTAAATACTATCATGTTGTTTTGTTTTTTTAACTTTTAGTAATATTTATTCCCTGTGGTCAGTCGGTTTAACAGTCGGTCGGTCCGTTGCAACTTTGTCCGGAGCAAAACTTAAAAACTACTGGATGGAATTGGAATAAACTTCATACTATGGTAGAGCATATGGTAGAGGAAGTGCCGTGTACAATAGACATAACTCTATTCTTGCTTAATACTGAGTTATTGACCTTTGTTACTTTTTTTTCTAGGGTATAACTTGAAAAGTAATAGATGGAATTCATTGGAAATTCATACAATGGTAAAGCAAAATAAGAGGATGTGCAGTGTTCAAGAACCATAACTCTACTTAAGCTAATTACTGAGTTATTGCCCTTTATTTGTTTTTTGCTGTCAATTTTTTTTCCAGACATTCACTTAAAAACTACTATATGGAACTTATTGAAACTTCATACAATGGTAAAGCAAAATGAGAGGAAGTGCAGTGCACAAGAACTATAACTATATTTTAGCTAATTACAGAGTTATGGCCTTTAATACTTTTTTAATGTCCCGATCATAACTTAAAAAGCTATTGGATGGAATTAAATAAAGCTTCATACAGTGATTGATCATGATGAGAGGAAGTGCAGTGTATAGGAACTTCCATTCTATTTCAGCTAATTACAGAATTACTCCCCTTTGTTTTGTTTTTCTTGTCTGGAGCATAACTTGAAAACTATTGGATGGAATTTATCAAATTTCATGCAGTGATAGATCATAATGAGAGGAGGTGCAGTATATAGGAATCGCAATTATATTTCAGCCAATTACAGAGTTGTTACCCTTTGTTACTTTTTTGTCCGGAGCATAACTTGAAATCTACCGGATCGAATGTAATAATACTTTACACAATGGTACAGCACAATAAGAAGGAGTTCAGTGTACATGAATCATTACACTATTTAAGCAAATTACAATGACAATAGTCCATAAAATAAAGTTGTCATTTATAGGTTGGCTTTCCAAATAGTTGACTGCAATTTCATATCAGGGTGGCGTTCGGGGGTATTAATCACCTTCAGTGATAGCTCTAGTTACCTTTCAGGTGGCCCTGCAGTGCCAGATGAATGCGGTGGTTTGCGGGGTGCGGGTGCGGGGGCATTTGACAGAGATGTTACCATGTGTTCGTCCCCGCAGGGCGAATACTTTAGCCGGGGTTGGCTTGACCGGAAGTCAAAGTCTCTGTTATTCCCCGGACCTGGGGGTTGGTGGTCACAATTGACTAGTGCATTAATGCCAGCTTTAGTGAATGTCCTCATGAAAATACGATTTTTAGTAATTACATCAACCAGGTATAGTTGACATTTTTTAGTAGTCCAATTCCTGATTAACTTAATTAATTTGTTATTGTTTGCAACAGGTTGGAGATGGGGATGATGACGGACCAGCCAGCCGAACTCAAATTGGATTAGGCATCATGCGGTAAATTATTAGAATTTCACAATCACTTTATGAAAATGAATCCAAACAGTAGCGGGTTTGAATCTTTTAAGTTTATTTCATTCCTAAATAACATTGTTTCATGCTGGTTGTAAATTATTTCCGGTCACGGCCATGAGATTATATAATTTTCTAATGAACTGTTTTGTTATAAATTTCAGGTTTTTGACTTATCCCTCAATATTTCTTAATATATTTTAACATTCTGTAAAAGCACAAATGTATTGGTTCTTTTTTATAGCCACCTGGTTGCTGAAGCTCGAGAGGACCTTTAAGAACAAAAATCCTGTTCAAGATATTTATGTCTGGAATTCCATACCACCTCCACGGAATGAAGAAGTAAGAAGAGATTCTAAGCAAGTGCATTTCTGACTCCTCCAAAATGCTTCTTTGTAGTCAATTACCTTGGAGTTACTCATTGCAAAATATTCAAACATAATATATTTCATCTATTTTGTGTTGATCTTTGAAACCGTCAAATTACACTATGACTATCATTTTAACAGGGATGTGATTTATCCACGGATTCGCGGAATTCCGTGGATCTAATTGCCCCGGGGACACCCCCCCCGAATTTGTTTTTTTTTTACTTCAAATTTGAACTCAAGAGAACCCTCAAAAGAGCTTCCAAAAAGGCCAGTTTTTCTTCTACGACAGTGTGCTTTTGACCCCAAAAGAGCCCCAAGAACCTATGGCCGAAATGCTTTCAGCCCTCCAGCTGCCAGGTCAATCACATCCCTGCATTATGTGACTATATCAACGTTATCAACGTTGACGTCATTTGATGTTGACGTCATTTCCTGTTCATTATATATATATATATATATATATATATACAACCTGATGAAGGCCGAATGGCAGAAACGTTGTTTCATAAATAAATAATTTGTGTTGAAGTTGGACTTCTTTAATTATCACCATATGTGACTATATCAAATTTATGACTACATAAAGAAGTGTGTATGGCACAAATGATTGTTAACTGGTATACCTTCACAGTAGTAGTTAGTACTTTTATTCTGTTAAAAACATTGCATTTATGTTATTTGCAGATTCTGATGTGCCAGCAGCCTGAAGTGGTCAAACAATTTGAAACTGGATGCAGCACAGAATCTCGTTTCAAGAGAATGCAGATGTTAGTCATCCCTGTCAAACTTGTTTGTGTGAATAATACGAAATGTGACATTTACAGCAAATATGTAATAATTGAGCAACGTATAGCAATTGCAAAACTCTGTTCTGTTAATTTTGTGCCATATTTTGCATTTAAAACCAGATACTTTCAGTTTTTGCTGGTGTGTTCGGTTTCTTTTATAAATGATTTTTTTTTCAAGAAGACACCAGTTCGGTGTATAGTAGTTATGGTGTTTTAACCGTCAATGAATCCAAGATCACTGTATGTTGTTGAACTGATATGTCCAGCTGTCAGTACAGGAAACATTGATTGTGCTTTTGAGAACACTGAATTTTATCAACATAATTTGTCACTGTACATATTGCAAGCATTTTTTTTTCAAATCTATATAAATTAATAGTAGATAACTGTAGCCTTAATTTGTGCATATTAACTTATGTGAATAGTTTAATAGCCTCATGATGTCATTCTGTATAAATTATAAAATTTAATCATTTTAATTGTTTCAATTGTTTTCATATATAAATGGTTTTGGAACTCAACAAATATAAAAAAAAATATATATATGAAATAGTGCTTAGTGAGCTCAGCTGACAGTTTTTCACTGGGTTCTTATTTGGGTGTGTTCCAACAATATCACTGACTTGATTACTTTTATTGTATATTCTATATAGGTGCTAAATTTAGAATATATTTTCAGCTCTGTTGAATGTTGATTGTAATTGCAATTTATCATTTCTTTTCAGATCACCCTGTAGGTTAAACATTATGTGAGGGTTAGACGCCATTTGTTTGTAATTACACCTTAATAAGTTTAATCTTTAATACACTGGCTCTTGAAAGTCCCATGATATGAACAATTGGTTTTGACTATGTTCATGCTTCATTCAGAATAAACCTCATAAGAGGTCATAACACATTGGGCCTTTAAAAGTTAGAAAATTTTAACATTAATTTATTCATACAATATTATTTCCCAACAGATGTAAAAAACAACAACTTTTTTTATCAAAAAGCAAGACAAAAAGGTCACTGTTGGTGATCTGTAAAAAATACATGTATTGATGCATATTTAACTGTCACAGGTCTTTTGGTTTATACCTGATTTTAGCAAAGCTGTTTACAATATTCATTAATTGAAAATTAGATAATTTTGATCATTAGACATGATGTTTGTCAGATTTGTCATTGCAAACACAAATTATTTTATTGAAAGCATCGTTAAGATATTTCTGTAATAAAAGCAGAATTGTATTTGCCCTTAAATTCTAAACAACACATTTGTTCATAATTAACATTTTGCAACTTTTTTGGCGGGAGTGTGGTGTATGTTTTTGTAACAAACAAATAAGAATATATTCTCTATTCTCACTGAGATATTTTGCAGACAATTTTCCAGAGCAGCTTGACTACATATTGTTCATATACAATCATAATTATTAGTAATTGATTAAATGTTTTGCTATGCTTTGCCATCATATTTAAACAGATTTTTGCCCATTAAATTCTAGTTAAAATTATAATTACCCCTGCTTGTTATATACTTCAGTGCAACATTATTGATATGTGATCATTTTTAGATTGACTATTCGAAGAATAAGGAGAGCTATCCTAGTCACCCGAGTGTCAGCGTCAGCATTACCACTTATGTTAAAGTTTGCGTTCCACCTCAAATATTTTCAACGACCATTGACATATTGTTTCGAAACTTCGCACGCTTGTTCACGATCATGCTCTCAACCTGTACACAGAAGGAGGTCACTGTATCGAGCATTTTGACAGAATTATGCCCCTTTTTTACTTAGAATTTACGTGTAAGTTTGCGTACCACCTCAAATATTTTCAAAGTCCATTGACATCTGGCTTTGAAACTTTGCATGCTTGTTCACCATTATCCCCCAACCTGTACACAGGAAGAGGTAACTCTTTCAAGCATTTTGACAAAATTATGCCCCTTTTTCAACTTACAATTTATGTTAAAGTTTGCGTACCACCTCAAATATTTTCCAATTCAATTTATGTAAATATCTCAGCACATCATGTATTGCATTGAACTCTAATATAACAGTGATCAATGTATGTTTCTCTTAAAAAATTCAATCCATACACCGAAAAGCGACGGAATAGTCCAGCGCGCTGTCTATGTGTTTGTGTACTTAATATCAAATGCATAGTAGCTTATTATTGAAGATTGTTGCGTATACACTAAATAAATTGCTAACAGCAACAAAACTGCTTGTTATTTAAAAAAGTTTTATTAACATATACAATAAAACGTTTCCCTTTTACTCCTAGTAAGTTTCACTTAGTCATTAAGTAGACTTAAAGTGTCCGGCAATACCACTTCAAGCCCGAAGAGGCAGCGCCTTAGTACGTATTATCTCTTATATCCAAACATATGAACATATTGCATGCACATAGAAATATCATAAATTAAACTTTATGCGCAAATTATACAAAAAAAACAAACACGTTTTGAAGTGTAAAACTCAAATAAGTCATTTCACCGACCGATCGATTGCATGTCTATATGCCCGCATACTTAAAGAAATCAAAACAAAAATTAATGTCACTCATAGCAACCCGACCCGATCATGATTTTAGATATCTAGTGAACTTGTTTCTTTCTAATCTCAAATGCCTTCGTTGACTTTGTTCTGTATACATATATCTGTTAGAAGTTAGTTATTTGACATTTATTTTACCATATCGTAAAAAATCAATACAAAGCCGAGACATGTTGTAAAGGCTCTTAAAAAGCTTAAAAAATAGATTGAACCAAATACATCTTATTTAAAATAAAAATAGGGAAATTTGATAATTATGGTTTGCACTTGTTGTTAACATTTTACAGCATGCTCTTCTTAGAGAAGGTATTCTGATTACAAATTCCGAAAAATCACTAATTGGTGCATAACCTTCAGAAGTATGCCGGACATTTACCCCTTGCAAAGACTGCGTTGAGTTTAAAACACTAATATATTGCACACATTTCAAGTGAAATTATAGAACCGTCTATCTTATATTACTAAATCAAACGCAAGCTCGTTGTGAGACCATTATCGTTTAATAGTTTAAAAAAATTAAAAAGCAACAACGAATATAACAACAAGTTCAAGGTAGAAATATCCAATGTTCAAGCCTTTGTGATTTTATTTTAGGTTTCAGTGCAATCCAATTTGATGATATAAATAATATGCATTCCACTAAGCGCTTCATCTAGATTTATGATATCAATGACATACTTGACTTAGGTCAAAATGTTATCAAAGTTTTTTTGAAAAATGTATAATTTATTAAAAATGATAAAGTTTTGATACGTAGAAATGTGTTATGTGGGCTATTTAAGCGCTAAATCAACCTGACATATACTGAATATTATCACGTGTATTGTTACGGATACGAGTATTTATATTCAACGTTTAAAATCGTAAACCATATTTATACTATCAGATGAAGTTCCCAAACATTTCGTCCAAACAACATTATACATACACTATTCTACAAAAACACTCATTTTTTTCTCATATTGTGCTGAACATAAAAAAATAACAACCTAGCATTAGTTAGATGTATTGTTAGGCAGTCCGTGAACTGTAGATGCAAATGTTCAAGGGCGAGGACAATTGTTCTGCCACTAAGTTATCTGTTAACACGAAAGTGCTATACATGATTAATTTAAACAATCGTGTCATCGAGATACTTCATATAGATGAAGGTTATATTACATTCCCACTGTTCTCATCAGAATAATAATTTGCTGATGTTCTTTTGCCATATGTCTACTAAAATGATTTCGCTGAAATGAATGAGTTTAACAACTAGAAACAAGATTATACTCTAAGTATTTATTTATTATTTTTTTTATTTTTCATGACATTTTGAAAAATTTCTCGTATGATACGTTTTTTTGTTTGCTCAATCCTACAAAATGAAGTTGTTGTTACCTGTAATTTTTGGGAAACATGAAAACATATGCATCCATTATGTATAAAGCTTTTTTGAAGACGAGATAATTCAATATATCTGCATATGTTAGCATGATAAGCTAAGAAGATAAACTAAAATGATTTTCCTTAGTGTATATTACGTATTACCGTTTAAGCATGACTGCGATCTTTACGTTTTAACGTTTTAGCACGGTTTTGTTTAATACGTATTCCCGTATAAGCATGGTAACGTTGATTACTTTTTCTCGTTTAAGCATTTACACATATATATAATTTTGTACGTTCATTAAGTTTTTTTCCGTTTAAGCATGGGGACGTTCATTATGTATTCTTGCAATAGCATTGTGATGTTCATTGTGTGTTATCTTAATAGCTTGGTAACGTTCATAATGTCTTATTGCACTAACATGGTAACATTCATTAGGTATTCCTGATTTAGCATGGTTACGTTCAATACGTATTTCCGTACTAGCACAGTAACGCTCATTACGTATATCCTAATACACATGGTTACGTTTTAACCTAATTCCCGTACCTTCATGTTCACTTTTATTACGTTTTCCCGTAAAGTAACGTTATTTATGTATTACGTTTACCGTAAAAACATTGTTACGTTCATTACGTATTCCCAAATTAGCATGATTACGTGCATTGAGTTTAATTTAGACACAAACATAAAAAAACGTTATAGTCAAAAAAATAAATGCAATTTTATCTTTCAGACAATAAGTTTTACCTTTTAATATAACTGTTATATGCTAGAAACTTATAGACAGTGTTTCCTCTCAGCTTGTGTTTTGTTCTTTAACTAACGAAAAATGATTTTGCAAGTCAATAGTACATTTTTAAAGGAGCCGGTCTCAATTTTGGGAAAGGGATGTTGCATCACTAATATCACAGATATTTCTCTTGACAATACAAGGATAAAACTAAATAGTTTGTAATGTCTTTTCAGGTAAAAACAAAAGTACAGCAATGGTTGAATTTTTGAAAAAAATGCTGGCTATCACGTGACAGTTTAAATCATTTTTGTATTTAGTTTTTTTCTTACTGACACTTTTGTTTCATCAGTTTTGTAAACATTTAAATGGATGAAAATATGTGCATGTCAATGTAAACGGATGAGTTCCTCCAAGTTGTAAAAAATATACGTTAGGTTATACACATACCACATACCATGTATGTCATCCCTTTAAGGAAAACAAAATTAGTCTAACAACAAGCGACACCCGTAGTGGTTCTGTAATTGGTAATGAATATTTAAGTTATTATACAAGGTATTTCATCAATAACAATCTCCAAAACTCACTAAATATTTGATTACAGTATTAGCATGAACTCGTTTGGATTGTTTCTTCTTTCATACAGTAACACGTTCGTCGTTTATCTAAAGTGCTTAAATACATATTATTTCTAAAGTTCATAATTTCAAAAAAAAGTATTTTGAGAATAATGATCAAATATTCGAAGGTGGCCATTTTTGATGAATACGTTAGGAGTGATATTTGAATAAAACAAAGTCAAAACGCTTTTTAATGTTTTCTTAGTGTTCTAAAATCAATTAATCTAGAATAAAAGCTTAGACAGTTGTCAAAAAAATAGGTTTTAATATCAGTCCAGTACAATAATAGGAAGCTGCAGGAACTAAGACAAAACAGTTAAACCTTAATTGAGAAAATTTTAAACATTATGATTTCGTTCTTATCTATACATGATGCACAGACAGCTCAGCAACTATATGTTCCTACCGCTGAGCCAATAGATACACTAACTTTGCAAGATTACACTCTTTCAACATTGCTGCTGAATCACCAACGCTTTGGGAAACAAAATAGAAAATCTGAAGAAAGACCATCATGATCAATGAACGCTACTATGGAATATTATATTGAAGTATGGTTTACAACGTTGTATCCAATACCATTTGTTTGAATTATGTGGCACATTCGCCAAAAAGACAATTCTAAGGAGAAAATTAGGCTTGAACCATTTGGCGTTTCCGTATTCGGGCAAATCTCGCTAGATCAGCCAACATAGACTATTACCGAAGTAGAACCATTCAATGATTAGAGCTGACCTATTTGGTATATTTCATTTATTTCATGTTTTTTAATTGTCTTACCGATGAACTACGTCTTGAGAAGAATATATATATATATACAATTGATTTCAAATACATAGTTCACATCGAAAAGGGTACAATAGTTATATAATAAAATATACTAGGTCAACATGCTAGCTTGGTAATGCATTTGAAAGGATCAATATTTAGAAGAAATAAAACACCCCGTCACTTTATGGTAAAGACAAGAAAGGAAATAACGTAAAGAGTAACACGAATTACGTCATGAGTTTGATTTGTATTTTTATAGATTAATATTTCATTTTCTTAGAACCTAATTACGTGCTATTTTAACACAGAAGATATTAGAATTTATCATTTTTATTGGAGAAGAAATCGTCTTAAATATCACGCTTAGTTCGTAAAATATATAACAGTGATAACAGATACTTTGCTTTGTCTACTTACATTATGTAAACACTTGCATCTTTTGATATAGTTTATGTCGAATGTTAAGAAAATCTACATTTTTAAGTTATCTTGACTAGAGTAGCATATATCGTGTGCAAACATTATTTAGCAATAAATGGCAAATCATTTGACGGAAGAACACAAGTGTCTACTTTACGTTAAAATACGAACACTTAGACAACACGAATACATCAAGTATTTTACTTGATATGTTTATTAAAATAATGTAATTAACATGAATCTTTCAACGTGTTGGCTTTATATATTTCAGAAGTATCTGAAAACATGTTAACTTAAAATATTTCAGGAAATATCAATTGAAATATATGATATTCAGTAATAGTTTTGCATTTTAAAATTTAGAATTACACTAACATACAATATGTCGACTTAGCATCTGATATTTTACAAAATTTAGGTATTAGACATGCCTGACATGACATAATGATAAATGCATTTCTCTTTATATATATATATATGAACACTACAGTACCCATCTTGTAATGTGTTCTCATTCATACCTTTATAGGTTGAAGCTGCTTGGCTTCAATATTCTTTCACGAAATATGCTTTTTTAAGCAAAACGTTCGTGGAATCACTGACAATATATAATTAAGTATTTGTATGTTATTGTTAATATTTTTGTTCGATGAATACATGTTAATGTTATATATGTGGTACATGTACAAGTATATACAGAAGAAGTTTTACACCAACGCTATTTAATTGATACAATAAGTATACGGATAAACTATTCTTAATACTACGTACATTATTTAAAAATGCACTATACTTAAACATAACCGCATACTTTAGAAAGAAACCTTTAAGTTTGTCTTCATCCTTTTTAAATCTAATTGCATGCATCAAAAGATAGATTTCATTAGGATGACAGAACAATTATGATTAATGTATCTATGTTTATCAGCATTTGCATTATTCTTTGACGAAAATGTAGAAGGAAAGCGATGACTATTTCTGGTTATCATAACTTGTTGTTGAACATATTGATACTAAATTGCGCTACCTCACACGTTTTGTTTTAAATTAGCTGTTTTGGAATGAAAATTGGCTATGAAAAGAACGCCCCTATCGGACATTTATTAAAACATAAACCAAAAAATCCAATATTTATGCGAAAAGCTATAGAAACAAACTCAGTAGCAAACTCTTTAAACATAAACTCACTTTAATGACACTGGGTAAACGCCAAAGACATATAACATAAAGTCACAAACAAGAAACATGGAAGAACATCACAAAACTCCACAAGCAGCACAGTGACTTCATAATATATATATATATATATATATATATATATATATATAAACAACTAGGTATGTTTATCAAGGATTGTTCGGTACCGCCTCCTTGGAACGGTCAGTAGAATGTAAATTTACTGGAGTTTTAAACCAGTTTAAGTGCACAAACCTCATCCTTATCCCAACAATCCTAAATAAAGATAAAACGCAATGGGCAAATCTTATCAAAATACCCAAGTTGATATTGATATTAACGAAACCTACTTGACCAAAATGAAGGTATCTGATGTCTGGTAAAATCGGAAGCACCTTGCATTTTTAGAATGATTAGCAGATGACATGTATTGTTTAATCCTAACTCATCAACCACCTGAATGTAAGACATTTAAGAAAACCATGATTCAAATTGGTTATTAACTTGGCTAATAAATATAAACATTTCTCTCGCTTTATCGGATGTAAAATAAAGCTTTGTTTGTGACTTAAAACAAATATGTGTAGAATGATTTAAACTTAGTGTAACATTTGGGGAATCTTTTCTTATATACGGAAATATTTTGTATATTCTATTCCGTGTTAGATTTACTTTAAGATTCATTGAATGCACTCAGTTTCAATTCTTATTGTATTTCAATTTGCAGTATATTTCACGCGTTGAAATTGATAACCTGAGTTTAATTTAGCTACCGCGACAGACGAAGGGGTATTACATCCCTTATCAAAACATAATGTTCATGTTCATATATCAATTTTAAGAAGTGTCGTTATTAAAACTAAAGACAAATGATGTTATCAATTATAGTTTTGAAGTGTTATTAAAGAAATTACCATTATCTTGATATCAAATATGGCTTAAATGTTAATTTTCAAGCTTAGACATGTACAATACCTAAGGATATATAACTTACAAATATAAAACACCATATTTTGAATATTTAACTATTGTCTTTAACGTTAATGTTCATAGATCATACAATTAGTGTTTCCACGTACTATTTTACATTGCAATAAATATAACTAGGTTTCCTTCAATAGATACTCATAAATAAGTTGATACTAACGAGATCAACTCAATCAAAAACTGGCATTGGTAATTTGGGCACTTATGTATTGATGGTATGAGATATTTCACAACAGATGAGCCCGACGCAGAATGTACAAACTTCCGTTCACCCGCCATAAAACGTCTATTAACATAAAAATACTACAGTGTGTTGAAGAATTATCTTATTTATGAATACTTTTTAATTATAATGGTAGTTTTTGTAAAGCAAAAAAAAGATTAGTTGAACAAGCAAGAAGAGCTATGTTCTCACTTATTAAAAAGTCCCAAAAACACAATTTTCCCATTTTAGTTCAGTAACATTTGTTTGATTCTTTGATTGCTCCAATTTTGTTATTCTCTCACAAAGTATGGGGTTTTAAAAATATCAAAATAATTGAACAGTTTCAGCTGAAATATTGCAAATTAGTATTCAATCTCAAAGCTTCCACCCCTAACTGCATGGTTTATGGTGAACTTGGTTTAAAACCCATAGCTTTACAAATTAAATCGAGAGTTTTATATTATTGGAGCAAGATAGTGAACGAAAAAGATTATAAAATATCTAAGTTATTAAATAATACGGTTTTTAAACTACATAATAGTAATATTATTGTTTCTCAATGGTTATCTGTCTTGAGCAATACCTTAAACGAACTAGGTTTGTCTGATTATTTAAGAAGTCAAACAGTCATTAGCCCTGTTAGTTTTAAGTCAATTGTTAAAAGTAGACTGTATGACCAATTCTTGCAAAACTGGACAACTACTGTTTATAGCTCTTCAAAATGTCTAGTATATAGAATGTTTAAGATTAATCATTGTTTTGAAGATTATTTTGACTTGTAACCTAGTAACCATTGTAAAATACTTTGTAAATTTAGGACCACAAACCATTATTTGCCAGTTGAAAAAGGCAGGCATTTGAACTTTGTGAGAAAGCAAAGATTATGTCAGTTATGTATTAAGAATGTTATTGGTGATGAATTTCACTACTCACTTGAATGTAACAATTTTTCAATCATACGTACTTTTTTTTATTGTTTCTTATTACATTCCTCACCCAAACTCTTTTAAATTAGATGAACTGATTAACTGTAACAATAGACCTAAATTAATTAAGTTGGCATTGTTCTGTAAAATCATCTTACTGAAATTCAGATGACTCACTCTCCATACACCGATTAACGAAAGATCTGTTGATAATTACAATACCAATCCATTGTGTCTTATTACTTCATATTTTCACTGATGCTGTTTAGTGCAGTCTCTTTTTTGTTGTGTTTAACATGGTTGTTAACTGTTTTATTTGATGTTTATTAATATGTGTTTCATGTGTTTTTATATCACATGTATATTTTATGCCTCGATGAATAAAACTTGAACTTACAAATTAACGGTAGTCTTGGTCGCACTTCGTAACAGTTTGGCGAATGAAGGTAAAATATATTGCTGATATGGGCAGCATTTGAATGACACAACAATCGACACTGAATAAAGAGAAATAAGCGTGTGCATGAAAAGTGGCAAAAACAACCATCGTATATGTGTGCAGTGCCACTGAAGGTACTTTTGAAAACATGACGCCATGGCTTTCGAAAGAGAGTCGTCTGTAAAGTGTGATGCATGTATATAGTTTGTTAAAGTGGGGTGATGCTTGTAAAATGTGTATGACGCAAAATAATTGTCGCACCAATCGCGAGTGATGGCTCTGGCATATCTATAAATGTTGATGAGCACCTTTAAACAAGGCAATCTGAAGCCAGTTATAACTGACCGGTAAAGATCCTGTCATTTTATGCATAAGACAGTCCAAAGAATGTGTTCTACATGCATCTCTTAGACATAAGTAGGTAATTGATAAACCAGTCTATGGGTTCGCATAAAGCTTAAACTGAACACTTTCTCTTAAGCCGGTTAAATGCATGCGCCAAAATGTTCTAAGGATTGTGATAGGAACATGTTAGTGCCGGCCGTATAATTCTCCTATAGGGAAGTATCCCAAGCGTGCATATTTTTTGCCGTTTTGGCAATTGTATTGAATAATTTTCAGTACTTGAGGGCTATTTTGATTAACATTGTGACACGATCGATAGACCACGGCTTTATGTGAGCTTTTTTGAACATAGTACAGAAAGGTCCAATTGAAATCAATTTTGTGCTGCGTCATTTCTTCATTCTGGACGTCGATGGACATAATTTATCATGGCATCAAGTGTGCAGTTTGTCGACTATCAGCAGTCTTGTTCACCAGTTGTGCAACTTGAGCTGGTAGCTTTATTGCTTGAAGCCACAGCATAAGAGGGGGAAGGTGCAGGCTCATCAAAAAGTCTCAAAAGTTGAAACTAGGAAAAGAAGTTTGTGAAAACAATCGTTAAAATGATTTGGTTTCCTTTGAAACTTAATACATAATATGTGTATTTTGAATGAATTGAGATGCTTAGATAAAGAACCGCTATTCAAATATCAGGAAACTGCATTTTTCATACTAATGGGTAAATGATGTCGCCATTTCCTGTATTTATTTAAATAAGATATGTTTCCACAATTAATATTTTTAGGGAATTTTTCTCAACCTAATGAATGAGATTAAATTGTACAGCGTTATATGAGCTTAATATGTGTTTTCTGTTTCTTTAAAATTGGTGAAAAATTGTCAGAAGATAATTAGACCAGTATCCATTACTGCAATCATACAATCAAATATACAGGGATATATAATAATTAAACCCTGTTTAGGGGCACGAGGCAAACATAGTTACTTTCAAACGTTAAAGCTGCACTCTCACATTTTGGACGTTTTGACAACTTTTCTCATTTTATGTCTTGGATTGGAACCATCCAATTTTTGCGAAAAATTAAATGGTAGATTTTTCTATTTAAGTTAAAAAATTGATGTTTTATGCACTTTTCTTAAACCGTTAGTAACATTAATTTTCGAACGGAAATATGAAATCTGTGATCTGATCTTTTGTCAGCAATCTTTTATCATTGGTTTGCAGATAATTACGCCAAAAAATGCTCATTCCAAAACAAAAAAGGTGTGAAAACGGTATAACTGTGGGAGTACAGCTCTAAATGTTTAATTTCTTGATTTTACTACTGTATTAGAAATTACAGGGGTTGGGGCATATTTTTAGTGTTTTTATTCTTTTTTTATGATTCATACAGTCATACTTTATTCCTCAGGGCATAACTTACAAATAGACAAAACTGGAAAATGGTCATTTCAAAAGGTCAAAGATAATGCAAGTTGAACAATCATATTGTTCATGGCTTGTATTTTTGGTATATTTTGTTGCATATGCTATAGAAAAGTTGAAAGTTAAAAACAAATTCATAGTTGAAATGATTGCTTTGAATGGTATTGTCAGATGAGAAACGGCACTATTAAGAAATAGGTATAATGGTACTTTATTTATTTTGATCAATTTTAGATATTGTATGAAAATTATTATATTATTTAGTACATGAGACCTTTTAAACAGTTATTGACAATATAACAATGTGTATATGAAGCTTTAGATCAACACTTAAAGCTGCACTCTTATAGATTGTCAGTTAAGACACAACATTGTCTCAAAATCTGCTGATTAGGTTATCATTCCTTTAATTCAGTCATATTAGATAATTCACAATAGAACCAATCAGAAATGTTTGGTAAAACTGCCGAAAATTTCATTAACATTAAATTGTTCGTAATGCTTTTAGCAAAACATCATTTTTTAACATAAATATGATAAACTGCAATCTGATCTTTTTTTCAGCAGTCTTATATCACTTAAAATTGGGTCTAGACATTTATGCAAAAAAAATGTCCATTTATAGACAAACAATAAAAGAGTACCGGTAGTCAAAACGATCAATCGGTGAGATTGCAGCTTTAAATACACCTTTTAAGACCGCTGTAAAATTCCAATGGTTTGCCTAAATTTTTAAAGCTAGCATACTGTTAAATTGACAACCATACTTATTGTTTAAAAGTGTCATGATATCTTTGTACAATGTTTTTATATAATTCATTAAAGAAGTCAAAACAAATTTAGTTTGTTTATCTTGTAAATTGTTTGCTATTATTTAAATGACCCAGACAAAAATGGGAACGTCAGTGCTAGTTCTTTTACTATTAACATCCCATGAAGTTTCTATTGGTGTAGCAGCAAGGAGGTGTTATATTAAGGATGCATCATTTAAACCAAATTATACATTCATATGCACAACATACAGGCGCGTAGCCGCCTATACGTGAATACGCGGCTGAATCCACATGATTCTGACAAAAAAACCAAAGTTGCAGTATGCGAACTTGACTACATGAATCTAAAACTGGTTATTTTCCAGTACTAAATAATGCACATCGGAACGCCCAGAATGCACTAGATTGCACCATGGTTTTCAAATTTTTCAAGTTTGCCCCGAACCCCCAGCACATTTATGAATCCACATGAATAGAGGGGTAGCTACGCCCCTGACATAATTGAAACCACAGTGTGGCTAAACAACACTTGTATGTTTATCCTACGCAGTTATCTCCCATGGAAATGCAATCGTCAAAAAATCTGAAGGGGATGTTTATATGGACTACATTTGAAATGCATCAAGTGTTTAAAAAAAATGATTTCAGTCACGAAGAGAGTCAACCATACCCCACACTTGTTGGAGTAAGATGAAATGTCCACTTTCCACGAGAAAGAAAGTACATTGAAAATGTTCATTTGATTCAAGTGACTATTTTTTTATAAATATGTTGCAATACATAAAATACGTTATTTTTTATAATTGTTTACCCATGTTGAATTTTATTTGGCAAATTTATAAGAGATTTATATACGAGGGCATAGCCAGAATTTCGTGGAAAAGCTTGATTAAATGAAAACAATATGCAGCATATCTTTTAAACTTTCATACAATAATAATCAGGTAATTTGAAATTAAGAATGCGAGTTTCATCGTAAAGCATGTTATAACGACAACGTAGTGATCACTATGGAAACAGGTGGTCGCGCATTCCTCCGCAGTTGCTAAAATAACGCATGACAATATCTTGTTTTGTTGACCACTCACATTGAAAGCAATTAAACGGCGCGAAGGTTTGCACAATTGACGTGACGTTAAAAACGTGTGATGAAGTCAAGTTTTAAGTCAGTGCGTTTGTTTGTTTATTTCAAAGGAAACATTTTAGCTTGAACGGTATAGTTAAATTTTGTTTGATAAAACGGGCAGTGATACAGTTCTGTGTGAACCTAGGGAAAACTCCATCGCAAACACTTAAACTGATGAATGAAGCATCGAGTGAAACTCAAGTGAAGCGAATGCTCGTTTACAAGTGGCACAAGCGGTTCAGTGAGGGGTGGCAAAGCATTTGTGACGACGTGAGGTCTGGGCGACCGGTTTCACAAACTACAGAATGTGACGTCGAGGCCGTGAAAAACATCGTTGACGCTGATCGTCGAGTCACTCTTTATGAAATATGCAAGATGTTGGACATGAGTTATGGGTCGGTACGGAGGATAATGAAAGACAGTTTGAAAATGAGTCGAGTGAGTGCGCGTTGGGTTCCACGGCTGCTGACAGAAGATGAGATGAGCAAAAGAGTACGGGAATCATGCCGATTCTTAGCTCGGTACTAAAAGGAAGGAATCCGTTTTCTTGAGAAGATAGTCACTTGCGATGAAACCTGACTGTTTTATTACGACCCTGAGACAAAACAGCAAAGTAGTCAATGGAAGACTACCGGTTCCCCGCCTCCGAAGAAGGCACGACCATCCTGCTCGATAGGAAAGTATATGTCCATTGTCTTTTTTGATGTGCAAGGTGTTATCCTACTCCATGCAGTTCCGCAGAGCCAATCTGTGGCGGATGCTTCCTACTCGAAGGTAAAGTGATATATAACAAAATTCATTTTTATCAATATTTAGGACTGCATTAATCTGCATTAAACAATGTTTTAAAAATTTTATGATTAAAATATGGGATTGAATAAGTGTTAGTTTTAATTATAATATTTGATGAAGTACGCAATACGCGACAAATGTTATAAGCCTCAGTTATGTTCTCCATTTAAGGTTTTGAGGTGTGACTTGTAGAGGGCGATGGCATTTAAGAGACCACAGGCGTTGCATGATGGGTGGATTCTTCACCAGGAAAATGCATCAGCGCATAGATCGGAGGAGGCACAGACTACCGCGACAATCCAGCTTGAAGCGGAGATCCTTCCCCACCCCCCTTATTCGCCAGACCTACCACCATGCGATTTTGCCCTATTTCCGAAACTTAAATGTGAACTAAAGGTAAACGCTTCAATGACTTTCAGGCACTACAGAGTGAAGCTCAGACACGCCTGTACTCTTACAAGTCAGAGTGGTTCAGTGACATTTACCGGCAGTGGGTAGCGAGACATCGACGTTGTATTGCGGCGAACGGCTCTTACTTTGATAAGTTATGACGTTGACGTCAGATTCTGACGTTTGAACTGATACTGACCTCATGTTAATGAAAAAGCTGTAGTTTCCTTTATATTTTATGTATCAGTTTGAAGTTTTATATGTCATTTACAGCTGAAATAGATTTTATAGCGAGCTGACGTTCGTTGAAAAATATGAAAATGTGTTTATTGTATTAAGCAATTCCACGAACTTTTGGCTATACCCTCGTATTAAGAAACTCGGAAAGTATGTGAATGGTTTGGACCGGCTTCCTCAGCCGCTAAAGAGGATATGATTATGACATACTTTTTTTAAATCTTTCGAACATGAGTTTTTGAGTTAATATAAGCGAAGCGTTAAGGGTTTTAAAAATGCATCTTTTACTTGGATTTTATAGATTGTTATTACGAAATAAAGTATTGCGTATCAAACGAAGTGTTAAAACTAAGCTATTGATGGCTGAAACCCTTCAATAAATGTTGATATGTGCTAACATATAGTCTTTGAAGTCCAATATTTGGAAATGCGTTACTAACCCGATTCAACAAAAGGCTATTGCACAATCAGTTAATTGACATAATCACGTGATAAACCAATATCTTCCATTAAGGTTAAAATATTCAACACCTTAGTATGAGTCCCTTTGGGCGAGTGGATAAGCGATCCGTTTTTTATTCTATGTGTTATGTGCACCCATATGTGCTTGCTCCCAACTTGAACAAGATTATTTTTTAATATTTCAATCGTTTTTTTAAAAATGCAATTGAAGTATAAAAGAAAATCAACCTGGTTACTATTATTTCTGAAATTTCAGTACCAAGGAGTAAAATAAATATGCATGTAAGTGTTTTCAGATGCATTACGAGAAAAAATATGTTTGGTGCCAAAACATGAGAGTCTCTTTAAACGGAAAAGTTTTGGCAGTTTGTCAGTCAGTCAGATGGTGATAAATATAACGCATAGCATCATTGCTCTGGAGTACGAGAACGTTGTATACAGAGTATGATTTTTACTGAACATGCGTCTGTATATGTTGATGTCATAACAGGTTTAAACTGTTTAAAGGAACTATAACATTATGAAACAACAAATCTGATTACAGATATCAGTGGCAGATCCAGGAATTGACTTAAGAAGGGGTACGTGAAACTCATGGGCTTAATCTTTCCACATCCGTCCCTCCCTCAGAACAGTCCTGCTGGGACCGATCCCCCCCCCCTGAATCTGCAATTGAGTACATGCATTAAAACCGTCTCCGTAGAAGATTGGTTAAGGCGTTCTATACCCTTCATTCAATTGACTTAATACTTCACACAATTGTTCAGTCAGGACCATCAGCCAATGAGGTTACATAACTCCATATCCTTAATACAAGTTATGGCCCCTGATTGACTTAGGTTAAAGTTTTAGGCAAGTAAAATTTCAGGGGAAGTTGGAATTTAATAAAAAACTTCCATGGGTCACAATGAACCCAATGAACAATGTTCTTTAATCATGAGCTAACTATTCAAGTGTTAACAGACACATTCGTATTCAGACGAAGCTTGTATTGTTTTTACAAGCACAGAACTTGTATTTAGCATTTACAGTTTCTATATAATTCAACTGAAAGTACTATTAAACCATAATATATCAAATATTAAGTCACTAATCACTAGCGGATTGAGAAGGGGGTGCAGTTGGCGTGCGCTCCCTCTAAAATCGTCCAAGTTTACTTTTTGTGTCAATATATGAGAAGAAAATAATAAAATATACACATAATGCATCATTTCCGACTACAAATTGTTAAAAATTTCTTGATTGAGTAACACTCAATCCTCCTGCAAACGCACCTAAGTAACGCCCCCTTCTAACGAGAATTCCTGGATCCGCCACTGGTCATTATATATTTTGTTTATCAAACGGTATAGAGACCAAGTGACTGAATCTGACTTGCATTTAATGAATGAGATGGTCTGTAAAAGATTTCTGATGAATATCCTATGAAATTTGCAGTCCTCCCGTTCGACTGGTTATTGTTTGTGGATTTATTATACACAATTATAAAAAATACTATTACCAAGTTGTCTCTTAAGGTTACGGGAGCCTATACTGTCAAAAGTTAAATATATATAATTTGTCCCCCTAATGCCATAAAATATGGATGGTCCCCTTAATGCCTCAAAAATAATATTATATATACACTGGTCTCCATAAACCCTTCTACATATATACCGGTCCCCTTAAAACCTGCAACATACTTACAAATTATTAAGGAGACCGCAAATTACGTATATTTTTTGTTAATTAATTTAAGAAGCCTAAATTTTGTACTCATAATAAATGATCATTTTAATACTAAATTATTAAAAAAAAGCAAAATAAAGTATAAAACAAAAAATATACAAATTGTCTCCTTAATGCCATAAAAAATATACGGTCTCCTTAATGCCCTAAGTAGATATATATATATATATATATATAGTCCCTAGAACCAAAATGGCTTCATTATGGTTCGCCTAGTGACACCGTAAGAATAACGAAGTATAGGCCGTCGACGACACCATCTATTTTTAAATCATACATGACTAGTTGAAGTATTAACTAACATTATGCGGATAAAGTTACATTCCTACTTTGTCAGATATTCATTTTGTGCAAATGGTGTTTTACCAAACTATATGTGATACAATGATATTGCTGAATTGAACGATTTGCAGAAATAAAAAAAAATGTGTTTCGTAAATATTTAACTTAACTATAACTTAAATAAAACCCTCAAAGTTTCAAAAACAGCAAAAGGCTAAAACGTTTCTAATTATGAATACAACACATGTCCTACCCTTTATTTTTACTAACAAAACTTCATCATTTGTAGTAAAAAAACTGCACCACAAGTGAAATATCAACTAAAATATCAGCCTTCAACGAAAATATGTATTCACCATATCTTCACGACGTTTTGCCATGCAGCATTTGTAACACGATATCGTAAAACGATGATACACACACACAATATGCACCACAATCATTATGATGATCATTATTTTAAAAGTATATCAGCGATATGTGCTTGTGTGGGGGGAGAGTAATTGTTCGCACAAATGAATATACGAATATTTTTCATTTTTCGTGATTGCAATTACAATCTTGGACATTTTTGTGACCAAAGTCAATAAAGTAATTGGGCAACAAAAGTAGGAAGGCTAAGTTTGAAGACAGTTATTAGTTAAAGAAAGTCAAAGCACAACGAATAATAATTATGAAGGTGGTTCAAAAACATTCGAATCGCTATGCTGTGCACAACTATATCTTGCCATATATCAATAAACGAACACAACTCATAACACTTGTAAAATATAAACTGACGTATAGAACTATATCGGTCATTTATTTTACATAGAGGATCTGCAATGTTTGTTTTTTTGTTTGTATAGAATATTTATTTAACGAGTTTAAGACTTACTAAAACGAGGCTCTGTCGAGTTCTTATCGTTTTTAAATGGCGAATTGAACAACTATGATACAAAACACATGAATTTAAGATTCTATTTATAACATAAATCATTTTCGGACGAAATCTAGCTCAAAGTGTTTTCAATTCACTTCTCTTTGCATAGTGCACCTAATTTACATTCTGTCTTATTGGGATTCTTCATCCGCAGGAAAGAAAAAAGCCCGACATAGACAACATTTTGATAACAATACAAAACATAAATCATTTCTCAATTATCAACAACAGTTTACATTTCAATTCCTTTAAATCAAGAAAATCAAAAAGATAGAGCAATGTCATAACTGCGTGACGTTATTAGTAATCTCTCGAGTGTGCACATGCCATTTTGCGGTTGAAGTTTAAAAAGAACATAAGTCAGCGTCAAAGTCGCTTTCAATAGTGCGAATTCGCTTTGTACCTGATCGATTACAGTATGGATATTTGTCATTTCATCGGATGTGTCTAAGGGAATTACATCCGTGAATTTGGGTGTGACTGTGACAGTGTGTGAGCATTGCTGGCGAACTGTCTACAATGAGCATTTTGCAAGGAAGTAGACGGGGTAATTTCACTGGAGTACATGTTGCTGGACATTTCTTTGTATGGATTTGGATTTAGGAGGCTATAGTTGTTTCTATATGCAATGTTCTTGTGTACCGATGTTTGCATCATCTGGTTCGCAGACACATTGTTTTCATTCAATTTATGGACGAGGAATTGTTCTGGCGCTGTAATCAGCGGATGTTTGTTCGGATTAAGCCGAGCCTTTTTCACCATTGGTGTCATCGTTTAGTTAAGCTGGTTGTCACCGACATGATTTATTTTGAAACATCGTTTCTAATGTTTGTTTAAATCTTTTGACAGCGCGTATAAATACATTTTTCTGTGGTGCGGTTACCTAATTTGCATAGTCATTATACCAATTCTTTAAAAAGAATAGTTGGGTTATATCACTCCTTCGCCATAAGGTATTTTATAAATACCATTATTTAACGTTTGAAATGATACCAACACTGTATGGGGATACACAAATGTTTCTCTCAATGAGCTGAACAGATTAGTAAGTAGTTATGTTAGGCTGCCTGAAGATACATATGCACAGGGGCAGACCAAGTGTTGTGTCATCTGTTAACACGACATTGCTATTCGTGATACATTTAAACAACCGTTTCAAAGTGATTATTTAAATATTTTTTTTTTGAAAAAAAAAATACATTCCCACTTCTGTGATCGAATCATTATATGCCGATGGTATTTTGCCATATGTCTGCTACAATGATATCACTGAACAATATGATGTTCATGAATAGGAAAAGCAATATGATAAACATAGTAGAGCTTTACCACTAGTTTTGACGTTGCTCTGATTTACATAAATCTAGTTTTGTCACATCCCTTTAGGACTATTTATAGAAACTCAAATTGTTACGCGTTGATGTCGTTTGTATTTTGGCTGAGTTTAACAGTTCATGACGGTTTGAAACTGTTTTGACTTTGTTCATGAAAGATATTTTCTTATAAGTAATTTAAATTATAACGATTGTCTTTTTGACATTTTCAATAATTCCTCTAATGGATACGTTGTCAGGTTTGCTGAATCGTATAAAAAAATTTTATTGTATTCAGTCATTTTTGGAACACAGTAAAAAAACAACTTGACTATTCATTCAATATATCTTTGTGTGTTTTAAGAGATGAGATATGACAACACATCTTCATATTTAAGCGTGATAAAACGAAACAATCAACTAAGGTGGTGTATAATGTGTAAAACTTTTACCTTTTCTTTATTGTAAGACCAGAGTGGACCTAATTGCTTGGAAAATCAGCATAATTTCACTTTTCGGATAGGACTGGTCTACAATGAGTATCAAAATGTGTGTACTTTTTGTTGAGCTCGGTCGTTGTCATTTTGTTACTATTTTGTGCGACTTAAACACATGTTAACATTTATGGACTAACGCTAAGTCTACAGAATATATTAAGTAAAAAACAGTCGTAGGGTCTTTTTTCAGGTCGTTTAAATACATCATTGATGTTTATTTGGACAACTGTAAACACAACAACATCTTTACTAAATCTTTTTTATGATGTAAACATATCATTGTTACTAAGTTGTTTATAATGGCATAAGTATAATGGACGTATTCCCTGATATGAGCATTGTAAGTACGTAACTTATATTTGCATCAAGCCAAGTGAAAAGGTAAAGCGATGTTTGATTATGTTTATGTTCTTGAAAATGCTTGGATGTTTTGACGATAAACTTTGTTACGTCAAATACGTTCGTTTGCTCGTTTATATATTATATTTCTGTCTGCTACATTGATATCGCTGAATTGAATGAGTTAGATGAATAGAAACAGCATGATACACTACATACAACCTAATCAAGTATACCACTAGGTTTGCCGTTGATTTAAATTAGTGTGCGTTCTTTGGCTGCAGTACAATAGTTCATGAAGATATGTGAATGTTTGACTTCGTTTATGATTTTTCCCTATTTAAGTATTTTTTTATAACAGATCATTATATGACATTTTGAATAATTTCGCGTATGGATATTTTTTTAGGTTTGCACAATCGACCAAATTCAATTGTTGTACTCAGTCATTTTTGGAACACATGAACATGAAATATCCATTGTGTATTTAGTTTTTTTTGAATATGAAATATGTTAACATATCTGCATATGTTAGCGTGATAAACTAAGACGATTAATTGAGATGAATTTGAAGTTGTAAAACTTCAACGTATTCTTCATTGTCTATTACGTATTACCGTTTAAGCATTACTGCTTTCATTACGCATGGTTTCGTTTATTACGTATTCCCGTATTAGCAAGGTAACGTTCATTACATTTATCGTTTTAGCATGTATACCTTAATGACGTCTTCCAATTTCAGCATGGCTTCGCTCATAACGTTTTTTTTAGTTTAAGCATGGAAAAGTTCATTCTGTATTCTCGCAATAGCATTGTAGCATTCATTGTGTCTTCTCGCAATAGCATTGTAACGTTTATTATGTCTTCTCGCAATAACATGAAAACGTTCATTGTGTCTTCTCGCAATAACACGAAAACGTTCATTGTGTCTTCTCGCAATAGCATTGTAACATTCATTGTGTCTTCTCGCAATATCATTGGAACGTTCATTTTGTCTTCTTGCAATAACATGGTAACGTTCAGTATGCCTTCTCGCAATAACATTGTAACGTTTATTGTGTCTCTTTGCAATAACATGGTAATGTTCATTGTGTCTTCTCGCAATAGCATGATAACGTTCATTATGTATTCTTGCAAAAACATGGTAACGTTCAGTATGCCTTCTCGCAATAATATGGTTACGTTCATCATAACCTTACTATCATAGTAACGCTCATAACGTATTTCCTTTTAAGCATGGTAACGTTCATAATTTATTCCCGTACCATCATATTCACTTTCATTACAATTTCCAGAACAAACATGGTTACGTTCCTTACGTATTCCCATATTAGCATGGCTACGTTTATTGAATTTGAATTTAAAATCAAATGTATAAATGTAGTCAAATAATAAATGTAATATTAACTTTCAGACTACATGTATTTATTCTATGATATAAGTGTTATATGCTAGAAATTTATAAAGAATGTTGCTAAACCATATTTCATCTAAGCTTGTGCTAGATTAAGTGTCCTATTATATAAGTGTTAAATGCTAGAAATTTATAACGAGTGTTGCTTAACCATGTTTCCTCTCAGATGTTCGGTATCTTATAATATAAGTGGTATATGCTAGAAATTGATAAAGAGTGTTGCTTAAACATGTTTCATCTCAGCTTGTGCTTTGTTCAGTATCCTATGGTATGTGTTATATGCTAGAGTTTTATAAAGTGAGTCACTCAACCATGTTTTATCTCAGCTTCCTGCTTTGTTTTTTTAATTAACGAAAAAACACTTTAAGTCACGTTTTATAACGTCACTGTCAGCGGCTTTCCACACTTTTCAAAAGTAATTGCTTTTTTGCAGAAAAAAGATCTGGTAGAGTAAGTAACAGGAGCTAGATATTTAGTCCGTTTTATACAACACATGTTGTTTATATAGTTATTTTATTGGATTTTATGATTATTTTTTTTTAATAAGAATTAAAAAACAAGAAGATGAATTATATTATTTTGCTACTTGTTTAAAAATCATGTATCTGATATAATTGATTAGATATAGCACGATAAACATGCGAAAAATATGATGATTTCAATGAAAATAATATATCTAAATATTACTTGCCTTCATAGGGAAAACTGTTATTGCATTAAAGTTTAGCCGCACGGTAAAGTGGTAACACCAGTTATAAAAGTTAATACTCAAACATGCGAGTTAATGTGAATACGAAAAACAAAAACAAAACACTCCAGAACAATTTACATTATAAGGTTCGTCGTTAACATTATGGTTTAATCAATATTCCGTTACAGTTTTAGATAAACGCTCATATGTGATATTTAGAATCAGAGAATATCATAAAAAGACGTCTTGAAACTGAATGCTTTAAATATAAATTACTTAGAATCATCTGTGTTTGTAGGCAAAACATCGTTTGCAATACAATTTCAGTTAAAAATTGACTGGTTTGAAATTATTGTAAATGAAGTTCATATGTAGCTGCAACAACTAGGAAAAATAAATTCCAATGAAAACAGAAGCGTTCATGCAAAATTATATAGCATTCTGACTTTGTTAGCATATTTTGATGTTGATCATTACACATGCTACTGATGTTGATCAAACATACTATTCAGGTAAGTTGTTCTTCTCTTACATCATATATTTTAAATACCAATTAAAATGCAAAACATTGCATTCGTGACAGGTTCTATAGCTGCATAAACTTTTAAACTGATGCTTTATTAAAATTAATAGTCAACACTGTAAAAACATGACGTGAAAATGGCTTGCCTAGTGAAGTTTTAAGACACCTTAATATTTACAGAGTATAGGCCGATGAAATACGTTATTTATCTATTAATGCATGCGTCTTTAAAGTATTGCCTAGAACTATGAAGTTTAATTAACATTCTTACTTTTGCCAGATGCTACAATGATATTGCTTAATTATTTGATTTACAGAAATACGAAAACAAACACATATTTAAAATCCGTCATGCACACATTTATCTGTTCCATTAATCTTTCAACATGACTCTATTTTTTAAACACTCATTTTTACCAAAGATTTTCCGATCAACAATAATGGTTGTAAATATATGTTTGATGCCCCAGTTCCTGTATATCGATAGTGTTTACTGTGGCTGCAGCACAACAGTGAATGACGCTTTATGATAGTTTTATTTGGTTTTATAAAATAGTGCTCCGAATGATGAGGTTAGTCACAACACGTAAAGCATTTGTTTTCGAAAATCATACGTTGAGTGTTTTTGTTTAAACAATGGTAACAGTATACATATTTCCAGAAATAAACTGATGAAAGGAACTTTCATTACTATAAATACGAAATATGTCTTAACTGAATTTCACTAATAAACGAACATAATTTTGTCGTTAATACTGCATCATAAATCAAATATTTAAAAAATCAGTCTTCAACATGTGTAAACAATATTACCTTTATCTACAAGATGTGTAATAAATGCACTTAATAAATCACAATATGATAAAACGATGCCAAACACAAATTTACAATTTGAAAATAAACATTCGGAATTATTGATACGGAGTGTTTTCACCATAGAGGATGTTTTCACCCTTAGACGAATGTGTAACACATATATACTATATTTAAACTTGAATCGACCAAATTACGAATATGGCCGTCTTAATCATAATCATTACTATTGTTGTCGTTATATGTATCAGTGTTATAATCAGCAGCTGCTGTAGTAGCAAAGGCAGAAGTAGCAGTTAAAGCAGCAGCATTACCAGTACCACCATCACCATTATCACTACGATGATCAGCATTTTAAAAGTGTATGCGTAATGGGTGCGTGTGTGGGGGAGCGTATTATTCGTATATACGAATATACGAAAACACTTTCTATTTTTTTCAACATACAGGTTGTCTTTGCAACACATTAAACATGCGCAATCGCAACTTCAATCTCGGACGACATATTTATGTCTAAATGCAATAGAGTAATTGGGCAACTAAAGTGGGCAGGCTAACTTTGAAGAAAAAAATAATAGTATGAGTATCGGTTGAAGAATGTCAATCTAAAACGAATAATAATTATGACAGAAGGTTAACATACATCCCAACTGTTGCGCTGTGCACAGAAATATATTGCAATCTATCAATGTTCAAAGTTCAATTCAGTACAACGGAAAATATATTTGCTAGAAAATTATGCTTTGATCAAACTTTTTTATGAAATTCAGAAAACATGGGGATATAATTCATTCCGCTACAATAAGATAAATAGTGAAAAATCATATATTCATTGCGCTTAGCACAATATCATATTGCCATATTTAAATGTACAACGTTCAATCAATTTATTCTAATAGTTTTTTCGTCATGCCCTGGACTCATTTTGCTATGAAGATTCAGCAAGTTGAGATGACTTTAAAAAAAGTTCCCTAGCGTTGTGATACCTTCAAGGTTTTAAAGTTTCATACGCAACTTTATATGATACTAAATTAAACAATGGGAGATAACTTTGCAAAATAGTGCCACATTCCAAAATAATATGGTCTTTTGCTTAAAGATTTATCAATTTATTTAATGGTGTCCGAGTTCTGCCTCGGACAAAATAATTAATGAATAAAGGTTGATGCAAGGTTGACATTGTTTGGTAATATTTCTCATACTTTAAATATAAAAAAACATCTTTAGATGACCGCAAAATGCATAATATGTCGAGTTCGAAGCCCAGTTAAGTGATTTATTTTATCCGATATACATGTATGTGTATTGTGGAGGCCTTGTGACCCAATATTATATTGGTATCAAATGAAAAGGCTCATTACTTTCATGAGGAAATCAAGAATATACAAAATAAAACTAATAAATTACAAATAACTATAACGTATGATAGTGTATCGGTCATTTATTGTAAATATCAGTAATCAAAAGGCAACACTGTTTGAAATTATATCAAAACTTTATTAGGCTACAAGACATAACTATAAACATGATTAATAATTGCTCGATGAAATGATAATGAAGGTTTTACATCGGATACTTTAATATGTTTAATTTGTAACGTCATTAACTCGGATTCGCATCTTATCAGTAGATGCTTGAAATATTCGCTGAAAGATATTTAGTCATTAAATATAGGTGTTTATGGAATAAATTTCCATTCCAATGTTATGCTTACATTATTGGCTGTATCTAGGAATGAATCAGACAAAACTTTAAAACAAAATACGCATGTTGTAAACCGTTTCAGACCGATTTTGCAATTTCTTTGCATCCCTTGAATGGGCGTTAACGCTGCGTTTTTGATCGTGCAACGGTTTACGGAAATAGTAGCATTTCTAGGATATAAATGAAATCAAAGCTATTAAGATGTTCTATACCAGTACATTCACGCGCCAACAAACATACATGAAAAATCAAAACTTACAGGTTAGAAAGATTTTGTTGAGGGAGGCGGCAATAGTAAGAAAGTAATACAGGTACGTGCAAAAGTTAAAATGATAATTATATACAATTTTAAGTGTATACTAACTGACTGACAGACTGACCGACCGACCGACTGACCGACAGACCGACCGACCTACTGAAAACCTGTTTGTTTTTCATACTTTGAGTAGTATTTCCCCGATGAACGAAGCTTCCGGAATATGCAGTGATTACATTTTTATTATACTAACATGTGTAGGTAATGCATGAATGAGAAACATCGGATGAAATACTCAATTCATATGAAACAATGTACTTTTAAATACATGTTTAAAGTATATCCGTGAGAATACATGTATCACTCCGAACAACAATGAATGTTTACTTTACTAAGGAATGAGTGTCGAAAACAATCATGTTTTTTGACGGATAAAAAGACGAGTTTAATATGAAAGAAATCTGCAAATAACATCTTGTAATCAGTTATTAATATTTTGTAAAAAATGCATTATTTTGTAAGTAGTTAAATGTGCATTAATCAATGTTAATGTTTGTTATACATGTGTATTGATTTTGAATAAGAGTGTCACTTTGAACCTACACAACGTCAAACATGAATACGTTAATTTAAGTTAAGTATAAATTGAACATTATCTATAAGTACCAATTCGTAAGAATATGTTCAATGCAAGTCATATTTTCGGTAAAATATTTCTTTTTGAAAGAAACAAAGTTGACATTTTAATAAATTGATTGCAAACTGTGCACAGAAAAGTCTACGAAAATATTAAAATGCCTTTCTCATATATAATTGTCAATTTACGTGAACGTTGAATGACTTATGTGGACAAAACATGGTTGGTCATGAACAAATTTATTGGAAAATAGCCTAATTGAGTGTTTCAGTTGCGTTTGATCATTTCCTTCCCTCTCCCTCGCACCCAAAACTTCAACGTTTCGCAAACTCGAGTCAATGAGAACACATTGTTAACGTTTGTAAGCCAGTTCTTCGATTTACCACTGAAGCTTTAACAGCTACAAAAGCCAGTACTTCGTTTTAATACTGAAGCTTTTACAGATACAAAATCCAGTAGATCGTTTTACTACTGAAGCTCTAACAGCTACAAAAGCCAGTACATCGTTTAACTACTCAAGATTTAACAGCTACAAAAGCCAGTACATCGTTTTACCACTGAAACTTTTACAGCTACAAAAACCAGTACATCGTTTTACTACTCTAGCTTAAACAGCTACAAAAGCCAGTCGTCGTTTTTTCACTGACGCTTTAACAGCTACAAAAGTCAGTACATCGTTTTACTACTGAAGCTTTAACAGCTTCAAAAACCAATACATCGTTTTACTAATCAAGCTTTAACAGCTACAAAAGCCAGTACATCGTTTTACTACTCAAGCTTTAACAGCTACAAAAGCCAGTACATCGTTTTACAAATGAAGCTTTAACAGCTACAATAGCCAGTACATCGTTTTACCAATGAAGCTTTAACAGCTACAAAAGCCAGTACATCGTTTTACTACCCAAGCTTTAACAGCTACAAAATCCAGTACATCGTTTTACTACTCAAGCTTTAACAGCTACAAAAGCCAGTACATCGTTTTACTACTGAAGATTTAACAGCTACAATAGCCAGTACATTGTTTTAATACTCTAGCTTTAACAGCTACAAACGCCAGTACATCGTTTTACTACTCAAGATTTAACAGCTACAATAGCCAGTACATCGTTTTACCACTGAAACTTTAACAGCTCCAAAGCCAGTACATCGTTTTACCACTAAAGCTTTAACAGCTACAATAACCAGTACATCGTTTTACTACTCAAGCTTTAACAGCTACAATAGCCAGTACATCGTTTTACTACTCTAGCTTTAACAGCTACAAACGCCAGTACATCGTTTTACTACTCAAGATTTAACAGCTACAAAAGCCAGTACATCGTTTTACTACTCTAGCTTTAACAGCTGCAATAGCCAGTACATCGTTTTACTACTGAAGATTTAACAGCTACAAAAGCCAGTACATCGTTTTACTACTGAAGATTTAACAGCTACAAAAGCCAGTACATCGTTTTACTACTGAAGATTTAACAGCTACAATAGCCAGTACATCGTTTTACCAATGAAGCTTTAACAGCTACAAAAGCCAGTACATCGTTTTACTACTGAAGATTTAACAGCTACAAAAGCCAGTTCATCGTTTTACTACACTAGCTTTAACAGCTACAATAGCCAGTACATCGTTTTACTACTGAAGGTTTAACAGCTACAAAAGCCAGTACATCGTTTTACCACTAAAGCTTTAACAGCTACAATAGCCAGTACATCGTTTTACTACTCAAGCTTTAACAGCTACAAAAGCCAGTACATCGTTTTACTACTCAAGCTTTAACAGCTACAAAAGCCAGCACATCGTTTTACTACTGAAGATTTAACAGCTACAAAAGCCAGTACATCGTTTTACTACTCAAGCTTTAACAGCTACAATAGCCAGTACATCGTTTTACTACTCTAGCTTTAACAGCTACAATAGCCAGTACATCGTTTTACTACTGAAGATTTAACAGCTACAATAGCCAGTACATCGTTTTACTACTCAAGCTTTAACAGCTACAAAAGCCAGTACATCGTTTTACTACTCAAGATTTAACAGCTACAATAGCCAGTACATCGTTTTATCACTGAAACTTTAACAGCTTCAAAAGCCAGTACATCGTTTTACCACTAAAGCTTTAACAGCTACAATAGCCAGTACATCGTTTTACTATTCAAGCTTTAACAGCTACAAAAGCCAGTACATCGTTTTACTACTCAAGCTTTAACAGCTTCAAAAGCCAGTACATCGTTTTACCACTAAAGCTTTAACAGCTACAAAGACAAATCTTTCATTGTAAAGCTTAAGGACAATTATCTTTATAAGTATTGAAATGTCTAGCCTTCACTGATTTGGTAAAAGTTAAATGTAAAGCCATACGTGATAATTTAACAGATTAATTCTTCACTTTGTAACCGCCTATACATTTCTTTGCATATCCCGCTATTTATATTGACCATACCGAAATAGTCCTTATCTTACATTTCTTTAATAAACCATGCAACAAGACTTGACATGTTTTATAGTTGCTATTGGGGCAATTAAGAAATAATTTATGTAATAAATCTTGTTGCTATTTAAAGTCAGTGTAGACCGCATACATGCACATGGTTTCATTGTCTTGTGAAAAGCGACAACTTTCAAATACATACACAATGTTAAGATATATTTATAGATTTAGTTTGAAGAAAAATCAATACATTTAATTCAAAACTCGCCAAATTGAAGTCCAAAAATATTCAATCATTAACATAACTTCATGTTGGATGAGAGTACTGGAAATTGTTACTGGTGATATAAATACACACAGATCTAAAAGATTGCGTGACCTTCCTTAAGCGTACAAGGGTTGTTCGGGAAAATCGCAAACGCCTAATATGAAATGAACAACAAATATAAATAAAATACGATGTATTGTGCTTTTGTATGTGTGCCCTTTTGTGGTAATCGTATACGGATATAATATATTTCTTGCTTTATCCATCGCCAAGACGCATATGATGTTTATAGAAATAGATGTTAGTCTGTGTTAGTGGACAATTAATGTTTCACAGTAGTAACCGGTGTGAACAATGATTTGCTCTGGTACAAGGGAAAACCTAAGACACATTAAACATGAATAAAATCCGAAATTGCAACAGCATATATTCGTTCCACTTGCATATACGTTTAAATTATAAAACATTTTAATGAAATAGGCTATGACATATTCAACATATAATTTAAACCAAGTTTTATTGAACCCTTCTAGGAAATATGGGACAACGCTCGCCAACGGATTGCTTAAACATTTATTTCCTGAACTCGATGAATTAAATTGTGTATTACATAACGGCTCGTGACAGATCCTATTTATACATACTTGACCGTTCATAAAACGATTATCAGAAAAAAATGCCAACGGATGTTGATTGCTATTTAAAACAACAACACACTATCACGGTGTTCGATTGATGGTAAAAAAGACATATTCAACTTTAAGATTAATCCGAATTCATGCATGACCTGATTAAGTACGCTAGACTATCAATGTGAACCTTGATTGAATTGGGGGGTTGTTTTAACACACTATGAATATAGCCTGTGATCTGTAAATGTTAAATGCACGCAAATATACATACCTAGGATGTTTACCGCTGGCCATTGTAGTCACAAATGTTGACCTGAAATAATTAAGCATTCTATATGTCGTATTGATAAAGATATTGATAAAGCAGTTATCTGATATTTTGCTTACAGCGAAGGGAAAGTGCATGTTAATAATGTATCATTGTTTTCAATATTGAAGAAGCGATCTCATGGATGAACGCTACAATTTAAGTTATCAACGGTAACAACAATACCAACAAAAACGACACAAACAACAACTAAACAGTGAAACATTAACACATCAAAACAAAATAACAGTAACTTTCGATACCTGTCTTGTAGCAACTCGTTCACGAACCGATCTAACTTTAAAAAGAAGTTGGTTTCTGCAAATCAAAATAGAACGCTGTTAAAACAATTTTCAAATAGAATGTACAACAATTAATACAATTAATACACTTGTTTTAATTTGCCGAAAATAATGAATACATGTCACTTATAAAAACAGTTATTATAAAGGATACCGTGTTTCATTTGAAAGAAATGTGCAGAAAACACTCTCTTGTTTAGCGTCTTTGAGCTCAATGCATCTGAACAACTACATTTTGTTAAGGTAAACAACGTAAAGACACGTTTGCCATTTCAACTAGCCAGAGGCAAAAACGCTACAGTCTACTAGTGACACCAAACATTTGTGTTATCACCATAAATGTTGTTGCTTGCTAATTACTAATATTATATCAAATCAGTTACTTAAGGCAAATCGTTGATAAGGCTATTTGAGTATGAATCCCTTAACTGCAATTGGACAAAAACACTGTATAGTTTTAGCATACTGCTTCTCGTCAAATCACACCTGATATCACCAGACAACCAACATTGTTACTTCTGCAAAAATGATAAATTTATTGCACTCAATAATGTAATGTTTAAACCTCACTCTTGTACGGATATAACATTTTGTAAAAGATGCACTCTTATTCCAGAATATGATGACCGACAATACTATAGCTGTTATACGTTGCCGAAAATGATTAAGAATTATCGATAACAATGGTTATTATGAAGGTTACCGTATTTATTTGAAAGAAATGTGCAGAACAAACGGTGTTCAAAACTTATGAGAATATAATTGTCAAAATATGTCATTATTTATCAATGTTCAGCTTCGGAACTTATAAATGTGCTAATTTAATTTCTGATTAAGGGTTTGCTTACAGACTAATAGGCGTTTAAACAACAGTATTATTGCAAAATTAAACCCACAATGTAGATCTGTTTTCAATAAGCATGTTTTTGCGTATTAAACAAAGTATATTGAAATAACTAACCACATAAATGATAAAGAATAAGAAAAAGGAAGAATGATAAAGTAATCTAAACTGACATATATTAGTGTAGGGCACTTCTGTTCGAAAAAGAAAGTAATAATGATTATATGAAATTTGAAGGAATGAGTTGTTCTACATACCATTCTACGTCATTAATTTCTATCAGTCGATTTCGGTACTATTACTTTGATTTTTAGGACGTTTTGATCAGTTTCCTTAATAATATTACACTATACCGATATAACACTGAAAGTGCAATGAATGAACTAGTTCAATATCAAGGCATTTACATACAGTCCCATTCTGTACTGTTTGTGCCGTCTACGCATTTCAAAGTTAAAAGCACCAAAAGGTTAAAGTCCTAGTTTAAGCTTTCTAAAATTGACCCCCCCCCCCCCAAATCGGTGTATAGTACACAGCCTCTGTGTATTGATCTTAATCTACTTGCATTGGGTGTGTTAACATTATTTTATAATTAAAGTGTTATAAGTAATACTTCATTTTTCGAATGGTTTGCGTACCTAACAGTTCAGTCTGAATATTGCTTTGTTAAGAGCGTTTTACTTTCAGGACATGAGGAAAACATCACGTATTAAAATAGCTTAAAACTAGGCTCATGATCTTATATTTGCCTACTTAAAAATCTCCATATTGCATTTTCGCGTTTATTTATTTATTTAAGCTGATGTAAGCAGACTTATCGCAGCTACGCAAAACTAATTACAGTCAGAACTGCAAATGAACGTTGGATCAGCTTAGGAAAGGGGTAGGGTACATATTTTAAACATGGCAATGTAGTGTCATGTCATATTGTGTTTTAAACCAAATCCCCCTTTGTTACAAGATATATGTAATAGCATCAGAGTCATTCTATTTCAATCATTTCAATGGACAATCTCGAGCAATTCTACATCAAATATTTAATGTAAAGGTGTTTTTTTATATAATGTAATATGTATGATTTAGTACCAATCATAATACGAAACGTTTGGTGCTCAAAGCCTGATTGACCGCGTTTTATTTTAATGTAGAACCAAACATAATACGAATATAAAACTAATCCTAAAACAACTCATTTAAATACTTTACCGCTAAACCAAAACTATTCCAATAGATTATTATTTCTAAATGTTTTCCTTGTAAAACGAAACTATAAATCAAGCACTACTTACATTTATCGTCGTTCATTTACTGAATCAAATATATGCCAAGATCTTTTTAAAAACCTTAAAGTATTTCATATTAATAATTCGTAAATAAATATTAGGCTATCCAATCTAGGTCTATATCAAAGCAGACCTACCACATACAATAAAACAAACATAACGGTTATCAGCTGAACAGATTGTACTGTGTAAGCTTGTGATAATCACTGAACTCAAGTACAAAGTATGTTAAGTATCAGTTCGTCCATCAACTGTTGATTATTTACCCTTAGACAGACAAGGGCCCTTATTCTCAGGCTACATTCCCACTTAAACATGTAAGAGATTCCCATTTGATACAAATTAGCTCAAATATGTTCGATTCAAGATCAATCTGTTATTTTTCGAAGTTGTTGACGCTACAACTAGAAGAGCCATCTGTTTTTGTTTGTGAAATAGTTAAACTATAATATATTATATTTATTATGTTCAGATGTATACAATAGGTCATACATGATGATGTTTTATCACGAAATGACTATGAAAATTATTATTTTGGGATATAATAAACACCCGAAAGAACGACTAAGATAACAGCTGCCTTTCGATTGCGAAAAGGTACGGACCGAAATACAAGAAACACAAATAAAAACGCAGATACAGCAACAACGATACTGCATATTTACAGATAAATCACAAATTCAGATTTCAACGAGAGTTCACTTTCCTTTTTCATAACGTTGATTAGCAGAAAGGATTCAAGTCGATTGTTTTAATCATAATCCATGTATATATGTTTAAAACGTTCCGTTCCGTATTCTCACGTATTTAACTGTCAATCAGTCTATATCTACAAATAGTTTTCTTGCTCTTAATCAAGGTCATAAATCCATTTCAGTGCTCTGTGTCATATTTCTATCATTTGATTTCGCTTACAACATGAAGGTTTTCCTCTTCTTTTAGCTTCGGAAATTTTAATTAGATTGTGATTTATCGTTGAGCTTAGTGAAGTTTGTATCTAGCATAGGTTCAAATTCCATCATAACCTTTCGAATAGTATTAATCTTATAGTTTAAATATTACTCATCCATTATATAAGTTTTGTTAAATTGCGTTGTTTTATGAGCCGTAGTTACAAATCATCAAATAAAGTTTGACACCGAAAACGTATGCTGTCATGATTGCTACTATTTGGTATAATCTAAAAGCATTATAACAGTGTGTGTTTATATAACGAAGACAAAGAAATACATTCAGTATTAACAATGCGGGCAAGTCATGTATTCGCAGTGTTTGTAAAAGCTATGTTTTTTCTAGATCTGAGATCCTGGCCAGTTTGTTTTTCAGAAATGTGTGAATAAAAGTTAATTAAAACAAACATATAGCTTCAAAAATCACAAAGTAGTCATTTGCGTACCAACAACACATCAATTTCCAATCACATTCTTGCACATTCACATACCGGTCAATGCCGAATTGGCGGTTCTGTGTAGGGCGTCCCAACCTCTTCAGTCCCTTAATACCAAGTTTTGGTCTCAGTCGATCCTGTGTCACACTAATACATGTTTTATTAGTTATATGTATCCAGATAAAATGTGTGCTGAAAACAAATTGATGGTATGTGCAGATAAAGCATGTGCATCTACAAGGAATGATCATAAGTATTGATTTTGCAAAGCATCATTGAAATTGTTGTGTAATAATACTGATAAGACTACAAATATAACTTCATCTTGATGACGTCATGCATCATCATTTCAATTGTTTTATTTCCTCCTTCAAACTGCAGCGAGTTAAATATTATAGCCGGGCACCCACCGAAATCTCATAAATAATTGATTATACATCAACCCGTGATTCAAGTGTACATACAGAACAGGCTAATGACATGATAAAAGTTACGATGTGAATCAGTGGTCTAAATTATTTTGCAATATACATTTATCATTAAACAAATATTAATGTAGGTCTGATAAAAATGGATGACATTAAATTTTGAACCTAGTAAACATCATGAAGTACTTATTCGGTTGTTTGGGACAAGCATACACTAGCTGAGGAAGAAGAGAAATTTTAGCATGAGGCAGCAGGACTCGTTCCCATTTCAATTCTTTATATTGAAACAGTATTTATGTGAAAAAAATACCGAAATAATTGAAGAAGCCATAAGATTAAACATAAACCTTGCTTAATGGCACAGGGTAAACGCCTAACAAAAAGAACACAAAACAAAAACAATCCTAAACAAGAAACATGGAACAATAGTACTAAACTGAACAAACACCACAGTGTACATATACTATATAAAACAATTAGGCATGCTCATCAAGGGTAGCTAGGTACGGCCATAGGAATGGTCAGTAAAATGTAAATTTACTGGGGGATAAACCAGTTTACGTGCACAAACCTCACTCTTATCACAACAATCCTGAATACATTAAAAACGTTAAAGGTTAATCTGATCAAAGAATGCATTTACTTTAGGCAACTTAATAATATAACAAATAATAATAAACTTATAGATAAACCTCCCAAGAACTTCAATGATTAAAGATCCCAACTATTTCTCAGCAGACGGGGGAAATACAATTCAGAGTTTAAAGATACGATGCAGGTATTGTTTGAAACTATGAGCATCACACACAGTCTGCCTTTGAAAAAAAAAAGGTTTAAGACTGTGTGATCATAGAGTTTCATCATAAAAACATCATTGTATTAAAACTGGGAACAAACAAAGAACACGATATAAAAAATAAAAAACGACATGTCATTATCTATACTTTTCTTCCAAATGATATGTAAACTATTTGAAGAAAAAGACAACACATGCCGGAACATTCCTAGACAGCCAACGACGGTTTTAAAGATAAGGTTATATTTTATTTGAGGAATTTATCTACAAAAACTAGAAGGCAAGTGCTCTTTAAAGTATTGCTGTTATAAGGTTTACATACAATACAGGCTGTTTATTGAGTCTATCTGCCCATCTCCCTGCTGTAAACATTTAAATTTTACGAATGTTCTTTGAGACATCACCATAAATGTCGAATTGAGCAATAATATTAGCAATCAGCGATATAAGTCTACTATTGTACTTTGATTATACATTATAATGACCATTAACAAATTTTGAAAACGTTTTCCTTAATTTATGATATCTGAATCCCTGTTTATTGTTTTTCCATTAAAAGTTTACTGCGAGAACTAAAATGTTTGACATCTGTACACATTTTAGCTAATCTTTTCAACTGTGCAATAAAATCACCATATGATGATGAACTAGGAATATCTCCATCTAAAAAGGGTAATTAATTATTTGAAAATTAACATCATTACGTTTAAAATAAAGATTGATATGCAATCTTGAACCTCAGAAAGGGAGAAGGATAAAACCTTTACCTACATTTTTACAAGATGTTTCATCTTCGTACGTCAGCCTATCTCACTTCATTTATTCCATCTCTAGTTGATGAAAAAGCCTCCTTCAATCATCGGAATTATGTTAACCGTCGTAATATTTCTTGTAAAACTCAATTGCTATCGACCTCATTTCTACCAGCAACAATATCGTTGTGGAATGCACTTCCGGAAAGAGTTCATTTCTCTCAATTCTTGCCCTCCTTCAAGTTCAACCTTAACAAGAATTATCAAACAGTTCAACAATTATACTATGCGGGTGAACGTAAATTGAGTGTCACCGATGCAAGGCTGCAGATGCACTGTAGTAATCATAATGAACATTTATTTACTAAAAACATTATAAATAGCCCAATTTGCCTATTTAATGAAAATGATGACACCTACCATTTCTTCTTCACCTGTCACCTTTATCTTGCACAAAGGCATCACTTATTCGACCAATTGCCTGCTATTAGGCCTATACCACTTCAAGTTGTTTTGTTCGGATCCAAAACCGCCACGGACTAGACCACTTTAACGATATTAAAACACGATCAACACTTCAATCGCCAAACTAAACGTTTTTAATTTCCTGAAAATAAATAAGAGCAACCTTGACCTGACCTATCCATGCCCCCGCCCCCTTCTTCTGCACTTTTAATTATTCCCATTCGTACTCCAAGCGCATTCTACCACCTACTACTTCATTTATTCGTCATACACCTTTCACATTATCCATCCAATATAACGATTACATCAATATACAAATATTTACAACATTTACACCATTACAAACATCTTGAAAAAATAACAGAAGCGAGGAGCACTATTAGCTACTATAGCTTCATCCTCAATTCTGCCGAAATTACTTTGTTTTGTGCAGACTTCATTCGTCATATTACCATTTTAAAATAAATACTGGTTCAACCAAATACTTCTAAATACCATGATCTCTGAGGACAGCCTTTTGTAATATATTTTGTAATAATGGTGTAATATGTTTGTAAATATCTGAAGAAGAAGATGAGAAGATGTATGAACTTCATGTCATAACGAATGATAAGCTATTATAAACCCTATTGGAAATTCAAACGTATACTGTAAAAGGCTTGCAACTGCTTACTTCTGTTATTCAGTTGCGTTATCCAGCATGAACACATCATTAAACTTTCATCGAAAATCGTAGAGGAGCATAGGTAAAGAAATAACAGATACAAGTTTACAATATAAGCCACACATAAGTTAACTTAATATTACTTTGGCTTTTTACTGTTTACTGTAGACCTATCGTATCAACTATATCGGTGGTGTGTCTACTGTATTGTTCACTGTTGACCAGTCGTGTCAACTCTATTAGTTGTGTGTCTAAAGAATTGTTAAAGTGTTCACTGTAGACCTGTTCACTGTAGACCAACTCTGTTGGTGATGTGTCTACTGTATTGTTGGAGTGTTTATTGTAGACCTGTCGTGTCCACTCTCTTGGTGATGTGTCTACTGTATAGTTAGATTGTTCACTGTACCTGTCGTATCCACTCTGTTTGTGATGTGTCTAAAGTATTGTTAATTTGTTCACTGAAGACCTGTCGTATCCACTCTGTTGGTGATTTGTCTACTGTATTGTTAATATGTTCACTGTAGACCTGTCGTATCCACTCTGTTGGTGATGTGTCTACTGTATTGTTGGAGTGTTCACTGTAGACCTTTCGTGTCAACTCTATTGATAATGTGTCAACTGTATTTTTGGACTGTTCACTGTAGACATGCCGTGTCTACTCTATTGGTGATGTGTCTAGAGTCTTGCTTGAGAATCACTGTAGATCTTTCGTGTCCACTCTATTGGTAATGTGTCTACTGTATTTCTGGACTGTTCACTGTTGACCGTTCGTATCAACTCTATTGGTGATTTGTCTACTGTCTTGCTTGTGAATCACTGTTGACCGTTCGTATCAACTCTATTGGTGATGTGTCTACAGTCTTGCTTGAGAATCACTGTTGACCGTTCGTATCAACTCTATTGGTGATGTGTCTACAGTCTTGCTTGAGAATCACTGTTGACCGTTAGTATCAACTCTATTGGTGATGTGTCTACAGTCTTGCTTGAGAATCACTGTTGACCGGTCGTATCAACTATATTGGTGATGTGTCTACAGTCTTGCTTGAGAATCACTGTTGACCGGTCGTATCAACTCTATTGGTGATGTGTCTACAGTCTTGCTTGAGAATCACTGTTGACCGGCCGTATCCACTCTATTGGTGATGTGTCTACAGTCATGCTTGAGAATCACTGTTGACCGTTCGTATCAACTCTATTGGTGATGTGTCTACAGTCTTGCTTGAGAATCACTGTTGACCGTTCGTATCCACTCTATTGGTGATGTGTCTACTGTCTTGCTTGAGAATCACTGATGACCGGTCGTATCCACTCTATTGGTGATGTGTCTACAGTCTTGCTTGAGAATCACTGTTGACCGTTCGTATCCACTCTATTGGTGATGTGTCTACAGTCTTGCTTGAGAATCACTGTTGACCGTTCGTATCAACTCTATTGGTGATGTGTCTACTGTCTTGCTTGAGAATCACTGTTGACCGTTCGTATCAACTCTATTGATAATGTGTCTGCTGTCTTGCTTGAGAATCACTTTTGACCGGTCGTATCAACTCTATTGGTGATGTGTCTACTGTCTTGCTTGAGAATCACTGTTGACCGGTCGTATCAACTCTATTCGTGATGTGTCTACAGTCTTGTTTGAGAATCACTGTTGACCGGTCGTATCAATTCTATTGGTGATGTGTCTACAGTCTTGCTTTAGAATCACTGTTGACCGTTCGTATCCACTCTATTGGTGATGTGTCTAAAGTCATGCTTGAGATTCACTGTTGACTGGTCGTATCAACTATATTGGTGATGTGTCTACAGTCTTGCTTGAGAATCACTGTTGACCGTTCGTTTCCACTCTATTGGTGATGTGTCTACAGTCTTGCTTGAGAATCACTGTTGACCGTTCGTTTCCACTCTATTGGTGATGTGTCTACTGTCTTGCTTGAGAATCACTGACGACCGGTCGTATCCACTCTATTGGTGATGTGTCTACAGTCTTTCTTGAGAATCACTGATGACCGTTCGTATCAACTCTATTGGTGATGTGTCTACACGCTTGCTTGAGAATCACTGTTGACCGTTCGTATCCACTCTATTGGTGATGTGTCTACAATCTTGCTTGAGAATCACTGTTGACCGTTCGTTTCCACTCTGTTGGTGATGTGTCTACAGCCTTGCTTTAGAATCACTGTTGACCGGTCGTATCAACTCTATTGGCGGTGTGTCTAAAGTCTTGCTTGAGAATCACTGTTGACCGTTCGTATCAACTCTATTGGTGATGTGTCTACAGTTTTGCTTGAGAATCACTGTTGACCGTTCGTATCCACTCTATTGGTGATGTGTCTACATTCTTGCTTGAGACTTACTGTTGACCGTTCGTATCCACTCTATTTGTGATGTGTCTACAGTCTTGCTTGAGAATCACTGTTGACCTTTCGTGTCCACTCTGTTGGTGATGTGTCTACAGTCTTGATTGAGAATCACTGTTGACCGGTCGTATCCACTCTATTGGTGATGTGTCTACTGTCTTGCTTGAGAATCACTTTTGACCGGTCGTATCCACTCTGTTGGTGATGTGTCTACTGTATTGTTAATGTGTTTACTGTAGACCTTTCGTATCCACTCTGTTGGTGATGTGTCTACTGTATTGTTAATGTGTTCACTGTATATCTGTCGTATGAACTATATTGTTGATGTGTGTACAGTATTGTATTGTAAACGGCTGTATTGTTCGTATGTAACAACCTCATAAAGGTGTGAATCTGAATCAAAAAGTTCAGTCCTAACATTGACGGTGTTTCGTTATATTAATGAAACGTATTATTGTTAATAATATTATTACATAACAACATTCACTTGTCTGTATGATTTCGAACTTATTGTAAATGTAAGTACTGTTTATTTCTACACGTTTAAAACATGTTGAAGCTGCATTAAGTCTGTTTAAGACTCGTGCGATGATTTGAACTGATTTGAACCTAAAATATTGCATTGTATTTGCATGCACACTATCTGTGTCAATGATAATTTGTGATTGACACTTTATCTAGATAATACATGTATGTAGGCGACAATTGTGAACGTCTATTTTAATCTAAGGACATGGGTTATCAGGGTCAAATCATTTAACGCTTTATCTAAGAGATAGTGTCAGAAAACTACTCGTATTAAGTTAAAATTGATACATGTACAGTGATACATTATGTAAATACTCCACGTAAAATTGAACATTTATTTGTGCATTTCACCTTTGCACATGTAACAAATCTTTCATAGAACTGTCGTTATGATTGCAGAAAAGGTGTGGGTAACAATTAATCCAGAAACAATAACATTTTCACAACGCTTTTCTGGGAGTTTTTCATGTGGTATACAAAAAGACTTACGTTAAACAAGATAATACACCAAACCTAAAGAGACATAAACAATACAAATACATTGAATGAATAAGTTGTTTTCCTTTTGGAAGTTTTTCCTAGAAAAGGACTGTGTTATGTATGTAGACTCGCATAAACCACTTCAGGTAAGATGGTAGATAAACATGTTATTCCTATTTTACTATCATGCTGGCGACTACTTACATGGGTTATTTGTAATTAATGAACATATGTAAGCTAAGGCTGCGTAACGTAATAAGCAAAATACAATGTCCATGTTTTATAATTTATGACAGCTAAGCATTATTATGCATGGTCTTGACCTTATCAAATGTTATCAAACTTTCGAAAGATTAAATTACTTGATGTTTGGTTTTGTCCAACGCAAACCAAATATGTGTTCCTATTCATTTAGTATCATAAAAGTCGCACAATAAGAGCACTATAAACACATAATGGTACACTTTATTGAACACCCGGAAAGAAACACTTACTTTGCTTACGCGAAATCTGTACGAATCCTATTTCTACTATTGTTTGAATTGAATCTAAGGTAACAGCATTAAGGTATTTTATTTATACACATTTTTTTACACATTTAAACTTAAATTTTATTCAGAAAGTTTTCATATGAAATTGGAAATCAGATCTAGATCTCAGTATTCTGCAAATGTATTTTTGCTAAAATGTTATACATGATTTTATCATTGAAATGAACTGATCATTTTTACGTTTAAGGTTTAGGTTTAAATATTCGACCATCACTATCAAACTGTCAGTACGATGTAAAATGGTGTTACTCTATTTTAACTGTATGACCTCGAACTAAAAAGCAACACTTATACTGTATGTTCTCGGGTCGCGCGAAATTCATTTAAATATGACTTTTGATCGTAATAACCCCATTTAAATGCCAAAAACTGCAATACTATATGACATCGAATCATGATAATCAAATTATAGTGTCCGGCCTTAAATCATGAGTAACGTATTACTTTGCATCATGATCAATTTTTTTCTGTATTTCATGATTAACTTATTACTTTGAATTATGATCAAGTGTTTACTGTGTGTCATGATTAACTTATTTCTGTGTTCACGATTTCCTTATTTCTGTATTTTATGACTTACTTATTTATTTTTATCATGATTATCCTTTTACTGTATATAATGATTAATTTATTACTGTGTAACTTGATGAACGTATTACTGTGCATTATTATCTACTAAATACGGAGTATTAGGATCAGCTTATTACTGAATGAGAGTGAGTTGTTATAATTATATAACTGTATGTCATTAAATCCTAAATATTGAATTGCAATGCCTTCAATCATTATCATGATTGGCAATAAGGCATTGGATCATGATAAATGAATTACGGCATGGATCATGATTGTTTTAACTAGATGCCTACTACCAACATATATTCGCGATACTCTATGACCTTTGATAAGTGCATGGGCATTGCTACATGGCCTAATACAACGACGCTGTAATAATGTAGAGACTGAACCACGATAATAAATTGAATTATGGTAAAACTAAAAAATACATTGTATGCCAATGAATCAATATATACATGTTTGCCCTGAATCAAACGTTTTTGCAAGTATGCCCTGAATCAAACGTTTCTACTTTAAATTGTAACAAAAATCATTTTACCGTGGGTATGAACGCATTCGATTACCAATTATTCCAAGGTGAAAATGTGAAAGCTTTAAATACGAAATTTGTTGCTAGTGTCGATATCCCGTTTCTATAAGCCCATGGATTATCATATCATATTGCTTCGACACTTCTGTAGGGTTTACTATAACAGTTTGATGAAAGGGAGAACAATGAGTTACACAAGGTCTGTATAGAATCTAAAAAGATTAGAACAGCTCTCTTTTATGCATGTAATAAAATTAACTGGAACAAATTGAAATAATGAAATTCTTAATATGTGTTTATTTAATGTAATTTTGAGGTCAAATAATGCTCTTTGCTAAACTCTATAAAATCAAACCATGAATTGGTTGCGGAAAACGCACTTAAACCCGAACGTTGTTTTATCTCGTCTTTATTTTGTGTAATCAGTAAATATTTCCAAAATACTTTGGAATAGAGAGATATATCGGTATTCTCAACATGCATTTTCTTTTACCGAACTGGTAATCTTAGGTAAGATAATGTAGTGATGCAGGGTGTTTCGAGAGTTATTTCTAATATGAAGCTTGTATCACTATTTCAGTTCATTATTTATAGATTGGTTGTTAATGTGATTAATTGCACGTACATTTAACCATCGGAAGATATAACAAGGGCGGTAAGTGATCATATCAAATCATTGTAATTTGATGGAGTCTTTTTTACATAGAAATGGGTTTGATATTGTAGTTCTCTGTCAAATAAGGGTTTTATCCTGTTCGAACTATGAATATACTCGGGAAACATCACATCGCACGCCCAGTTACATAATAAGCAACATATCAATATCTATGAAATGTTAAAGGGCATGTCTGACTCATTCATTGTCGAGCTGTATTACAAACCATGTAACCATAGTGGTGTAAAAGGTCTAAAAAGTATTTTGTCATTTAAACATGTTTTAATTATTCGAACGTGCATGTCAGAAGACTCACTTCATTAAAAAGGAAGAGCATTGAGTAATCTTGGTTTTTCAAGTGTAACGAGCTGAACACATTGCAAGCATGTTTGTTATTATCTTCGGATATTTCTTGTGCGATCTGATCTTGATATTATCAATATCTTGGTGGTATTTGTATTAGTTAATGAGTTGTGTATATTATTGAAACCATAGTGCTTGTATTGGTAGTAAAACACACACTTTGCATTGCAAGATCAACCTGTACCTTCTTTTGATAATCCTCTTAACATATTTTGAAACAATGATTGCCGACAAATTTCAGGCCATTTCACGCACCCCATTTTCAGCCATGAGTTGCATACTGTTAATTGGCAAGACACTTGCTATGACTGTCTTTGAATAATGTCATAACAATATAATTAAATTTCAATTTGTAAAATATCAGATAGAGAGATAATTTTTTCTCCCATCTAAGATAATCTGATCCAAATATGTGACCAAGCTAGAAATTCTTAGCTTGCCAACGGGCATAGTAACAAAAACATGTTTGATCGTCATTTCTTATATTCCAAATAGGTGAGGATTGTAACATATGTTTGGGTATTGTAATGCAACTGCTGGCTTTCAATTGAATGTGTTAATATACCCGTTTATTTTCAAGAGAAACATTTATTTTAAAACCCTTTCAGGAAAAATTTCGACTGAATTTCTTTTAAACTTAATATATTTTTTAACGCTTTATCGAAATCATAAAATGAATTTTAAGAGTGAGTTTAAGAGTTTAAGAGTGAGTATGTTATTATTCTAAAATAGGTTACTGACACAGTAAAATCTCAATTGGTGTTTGTCCATACTTATTATTATTTGCACACACTTATTTATCTCAATGAGTTTTTGAGATACTATTGATAAGAGATAACTCGTAGGAGTAATCGAGTGTTCGCTATACATCTGATAAAAAATTATGCTATGAATAGTGTGTGCTAATGTATTGATGATAATGATGGTGGTGTTGTTGAATATATTTAAATTGTTTTTTTTTTTTTTTTTTTACACATTTAATGTCTTGAAGGATATGAATATATTAAATAAACTTCGTAATTTGTTGCATTTTCATATCTAAAATAAACTTATACCATAGATTCTTTATGTCGAAAAAACATACAGAATACACACTGGTAGGAAGTACAAATCGTTGCTTCGTTTGTACATCTAAACAGGCTATCGATAAATACCAATCCCTCCTTATATGCGTTTTTGTTCGCATGACTTTATATTTTGCTAATTAATACATTTCAACGGATTCTTTATTGCCGTAGAATATCGCCGAATACTTTAATTTATCGCGGAAATCCTGAACACAAGTGTGAATATGAACAGTTGCACATGTATTAATTCTTCCTTCCAAAAGGACATTGTAAAATTTGACACTCGTTCCAGCCATCTTTTATTGCAATCTTTAGCACTTGTAACGCCCATTTTTGCGTAATATTGTAGAATATTATGTAAAACGCATCAATTCCGCTTCGTCGCATCACTAAAGTCCATGGGGGGAATTTGTTCATTTCTTCCATGTTATATAACGTGTTGCTTTTCAATTTTGTTTTGCAACTATGAATAAAGAATACAGCTTCATTCTACAGGACTCCTGAAGTAATCGCAAGAATTTGGTCGTCCATAATCGAGTTTCAATAAGCGTTTTCAGTTTAAATAGTAGTGTATCTTGGTAAATGGCTGTATATAATATTCGGCTTATATTGATATTTTAGATATATTCTGCATCTGCATACAGTTGAGAAATACTCATTCAGAAATTATGAAACATCATAATTCGAGTATGAACATTATAATGTTGTTGATTTATTATAAGCCAGTTTTCTTTTCCATTTCCAACAGTTGAAATACTGCACTCCGTATTGGAAAATCCGTTTCACCAAACTGTCGTTTCTGGACGCCGTATCATGCTAGTAAGGTGGATATACGTTTACCAGCGCCGGTACAACTTTAAAATACTTAATAGTAGATCGTTTCAGAATAGTTGAACTTGTATTTTCTTTTCGAATTTTATAAAATTTCTTAATTCTACCTGTTTACTTGAAGTAAACTACATGCGTTAACTGGAACTTTTTGTGTGTGCATTTCACCTACAAACATGTTACATATGTTTCATGAAAGTCTGTTATGATTGCAAAAAAGTGTGGGAAACAATTAATTCCGAACAAAAAACCTTGAGGCATTTGACGTTATAATTGTGTGATGATTATGATGTAATATGTTCTCTTAACAATGGTCAATATCGTTTTTCAATAAGTCTTTAATCATAAATTCGTGGTGGCTTAACGGGCAGGAAATTAGTGAAATGATTTGGTTCAAAATTTGAATCGTTCCTTCATGTGAGTTGTTCCCTTTTTTCAAATACAACATATTCATTTGTCATATTAGCCTGATTTATTTCATATCTCGCATTGGTATTATGTTTATTTACCTGTTTTTCAATTATTGACTGATATAATTTGTCTCATTCGCCCACTAAGATTAACAAAGGAATTTGTGTAAAGTTTAATTCGTATTCGTACTCAAATGTGGGTCAAACATTATACAAACCAATTAAGAGGTAGCATTGAAAACATGTATAATCCTCACTTCTTATAGTCCAAATAGATGAGGATTGAAATATATGTTTAAGTATAGGAACATTACTGCTGGCTTGCAGTGGTATTAATAGAACAGTGAGTTTTTCAGGGAAAAACACTTTTTTAAAAGTCTGGCTGGAAATATTTCACTATTTTTTGATCATTTTTGTAATACTTTATTTAGATTATTCAAGGAATCCTAGTTTAAAAGTCGGTATGATATAACTCTTAAATAAGGTGCTGACTCAATTTTGGCTGAAGCCCACTTTTATCATTTAAACACACTTATTGATTTCAATGAGTTGTGGAGATAACCTTTATAAGGTACCTCGTACGGGTAATTGGTTGAATAGCCAAACACAGGATCAAATTGTTCTGCTATTTATATTGTGTGCTGTATAATTCAGTTAGCTATCAATATGAATATCTATGTCTTGATGAAAATGATGGTGTTGTTGTTGATAACAGATCGTTTTGAATCGTTACATGGTCCATTAGATTTTTGGCAAAGACGTGATTGTATAAATCTGCATAGGTATTTAACTGATTTGAGCAGTATTTACACCGAAATACGAAATATTCGCTTCATAAACAAGGTTCATGTGACACATTTAATGTTTTGAATGTTATGAATAATTCGAATAACAATTTTGTAATTTGTTGCATTTTCATTTCTAAATTGTTTATCTTCATGTCGGAATAAACTTACAGTATTTTTGATTAACGTTATACGTACAGTAGACACTATAGTAGGAAGTACAAATGTAAGGCTTTGTTTGTTAGTCTACACTTGCTATAGATAACTACCAATCCCTCCTTTAATGCGTTTTGATTTGCATCCCTTAAAATTGTACTATTTTTTATGTTTTAACAGATTCATTCATTGCCGTTGACAATCGCAAAGTAGTTAAAAGAATCATTTTACCGAGCATTATCAGCCCGTACCAAACAGGTTTTATCAAAAACAGATATATTGGAGAAAATGTCAGACTCGTAGCAGAATGTATATCTCATTTCAAAAAGACAAATACCGAGAATTTCGGTAGAATATCTGGCCTAAAGCTTAATTCGAACAAATCAATTATACTTAGAGTTGGAACTCTTGCCAAATCAAGTTTAACATACTTCCCAGATAAGAAATTTATGTGGACCTCCACGAATGCTAAAACACTTGGAATAACCTTCACTAATAATGAAAAAGAATTATTTGAACTCAATTTCCTCCCCAAATTACAACACTTTAGAAACTGTTTGAAAAGCTGGAACCATAGAAAACTTACACTTCTTGGGAAAGTTACTGTAATAAAAACATTTGCTTTACCAAAAATCATATATCCCTTAACGGTTTTGCAAACCCCACCAAAAAATATACTTGATGAAATTAACAAAGATATATATAAATTCATATGGAATAATAAGCCTGAAAAAATAAAAAGAACTTGTATTACAGAAAAATACGAAACCGGTGGTTTGAATTTACCTGATATATACAAACTCACTTTATCGATAAAATCATCATGGGTTAAAAGAATACTGGATCATCCCTATAAAGGTCAATATAAGCAATTCTATAATATTCTATTAAATTAATTCGGGGGTGACCTCGTATTCGAATGCAATTTAAATGAAAAACTCATCAAAAAGATATGCTGCAATAATCCCTTTCTTCTAGATATACTTAGTTCCTGGACAGAAATAAATCAATACACTCCTAAACCACCAACAAGTAAAATAATCATATGGAACAATAAATCAATTAAGAATAATTGCAATACATTTTACATCAATGAGTGGTACGAAAAGGGAATTAAATATCTTCAACATATTTTTGACTATCGTACCAAACAATTTTATTCATTTGAATATATTAAATATTTATACGATATCAATACTAATGATTATCTCACATATTTTCAACTCTTATCTTGTATTCCACATGAAATAAAAAATAAAATGAACTTAGATACACCAGAAAATACCACAGCAAACACACTTAAACATAAAATTATGTCCAGTAAAACAAAACCAAACAAGCTTTTATACTCTATCCAACAAAAAGGTGAAATGAACCAACACTTACAGGAAAAATGGATAAAACACTTACATTTGAATAGTATTAATGATATACCTTGGAAGTCAGTGTATACAAAATATATAGCTTCGACGAATGACATTTCTTTAAGAAGCTTCCAATATAAGTACATAAACAGAATCATACCGACAAATACTTTCTTATATAAATGCAAATTAACCCAATCAAATTTATGTGATTTTTGTGAGGAAAATATTGAAACACAAGAACATCTGTTTTGGGAATGTAAAATATCACAAGACTTATGGTCACAATTGATGAACTTAATAAATCAAAACATTACTCCACTTGTTTTAGATTTAAAAATAATAAGTCTCGGATACAATGATAAGTCACAACATTCAAACATCGTAAACTTTTTGATATTGGTAATGAAATTTTTCATTAGTAACATGAAAAATAGAGGTATAATTCCAACCTTTGCATTCTTTTTGAATTATATCAGACTAAGAGAAACCATAGAACGAGAAACTGCCCTCGTTTACAATCGAATACATATCCATCAGAAAAAATGGAACCTTTTGAACAATTATTTAAATATTTGAATGCTCCATACAACAACAACAACAACAACAACAACAAAAACAACAAAAACAACAACAACAACAATATTTAATGCCCCATACTCCTTACTGTCCATCAATCATCATTCACAATAATAATACTCAAATTTCAAACAGTAACACCAATTATCACTATTTTAAAAACCTACATAAATAACATCACTCTACAAAAACGCAACCAAAAACTCATATAAATCCAGTTGCATAGTATTAAAGTATATTTGTTAAAATAGTAAATACATCATTATCATTGCTTGTATACTGCTTTATATGTGTTTTTCTTGTGAATATTTCAAAATAAAAAAAAAACAAAAAAACCCATATACAGCTATGATAGCAATTCTGCTGTTTTTGAATCACTTGTCACATGCAACAACAACCCATATACAGCTATTCTAGCACTTCTGCTGTTTTTGAATCACTTGTCATATGCAACAACAACCCATATACAGCTATGCTAGCAATTCTGCTGTTTTTGAATCACTTGTCACATGCCACAGCAACCCATATACAGCTATGCTAGCAATTCTGCTGGTTTTGAATCACTTGTCACATCCAACAACAACCCATATACAGCTATGCTAGCAATTCTGCTGTTTTTGAACCACTTGTCACATGCAACAACAACCCATATACAGCTATGATAGCAATTCTGCTGTTTTTGAATCACTTGTCACATGCAATAACAACCCATATACAACTATGCTAGCAATTCTGCTGTTTTTGAATCACTTGTCATATGCAACAACAACCCATATACAGCTATGATAGCAATACTACTGTTTTTGAAACACTTGTCATATTCAACAACAACCCATATATAGCTTTGATAGCAATACTGCTGTTTTTAAACCACTTGTTACATGCAACAACAACCCATATACAGCTATGATAGCAATTCTGCTGGTTTGGAATCACTTGTCACATCCAATAATAACCCATATACAGCTATGCTAGCAATTCTGCTCTTTTTGAATCACTTGTCACATCCAACAACAGCCCATATACAGGTATGATAGCAATTCTGCTGTTTTTGAATCACTTGTCACATCCAACAACAACCCATAAACAGCTATGATAGCAATTCTGCTGTTTTTGAATCACTTGTCACATGCAACAACAACCCATATACAGCTATGATAGCAATTCTGCTGTTTTTGAATCACTTGTCACATCCAACAACAACCCATATACAGCTATGCTAGCAATTCTGCTGTTTTTGAATCACTTGTCACATGCAACAACAACCCATATACAGCTATGATAGCAATTCTGCTGATTTTGAATCACTTGTCACATCCAACAACAACCCATAAACAGCCTTGATAGCAATACTGCTGTTTTTGAATCACTTGTCACATGCAACAACAACCCATATACAGCTATGACAGCAATACTGCTGTTTTTGAATCACTTGTCACATGCAACAACAACCAATATACAGCTATGACAGCAATACTGCTGTTTTTGAACCACTTGTCACATGCAACAACAACAATAAACAGCTATGCTAGCAATTCTGTTGTTTTTGAATCACTTCTCATATGCAACAACAACCCATAAAAAGCTATGCTAGCAATTCTGCTGTTTTTGAATCACTTGTCATATGCAACAATAACCCATATACAGCTATGCTAGCAATTCTGCTGTTTTTGAATCACTTGTCACATCCAACAACAACCCATATACAGCTATGCAAGCAATTCTGCTGTTTTTGAATCACTTGTCACATGCAACAGCAATTCCATATACAGCTATACTAGCAATTCTGCTGTTTTTGAATCACTTGTCACATGCAACAACAACCCATATACAGCTATGCTAGCAATTCTGCTGTTTTTGAATCACTTGTCATATGCAACAACAACCCATATACAGCTATGCTAGCAATTCTGCTGTTTTTGAATCACTTGTCATATGCAACAACAACCCATATACAGCTATTCTAGCAAAACTGCTGATTTTTAATCACTTGTCACATGCAACAACAACCCATAAACAGCTATGATAGCAATACTGCTGTTTTTGAATCACTTGTCATATGCAACAACAACCCATATACAGCTATGCTAGCAATTCTGCTGTTTTTGAATCACTTGTCATATGCAACAACAACCCATATATAGCTATGATAGCAATACTGCTGATTTTAAACCACTTGTCACATCCAACAACAACCCATATACAGCTATGATAGCAATACTGCTGTTTTTGAATCACTTGTCATATGCAACAACAACCCATATACAGCTATGATAGAAATTCTGCTGTTTTTAATCACTTGTCACATCCAACAATAACCCATATACAGCTTTGCTAGCAATTCTGCTGTTTTTGAATCACTTGTCACATGGAACAACAACCCATATACAGCTATGCTAGCAATTCTGCTGTTTTTGAATCACTTGTCACATGGAACAACAACCCATATACAGCTATGCTAGCAATTCTGCTGTTTTTGAATCACTTGTCACATCCAACAACAACCCATATACAGCTATGCTAGCAATTCTGCTGTTTTTGAATCACTTGTCATATGCAACAACAACCCATATACAGCTATGCTAGCAATTCTGCTGTTTTTGAATCACTTGTCATATGCAACAACAACCCATATACAGCTATGCTAGCAATTCTGCTGTTTTTGAATCACTTGTCACATGCAACAACAACCCATAAACAGCTATGATAGCAATACTGCTGTTTTTGAATCACTTGTCATATGCAACAACAACCCATATACAGCTATGATAGAAATTCTGCTGTTTTTGATTCACTTGTCACATCCAACAATAACCCATAATTATACAGCTTTGCTAGCAATTCTGCTGTTTTTGAATCACTTGTCAAATTGAACATCAACCCATATACAGCTATGCTAGCAATTCTGCTGTTTTTGAATCACTTGTCAAATGGAACAACAACCCATATATAGCTATGCTAGCAATTCTGCTGTTTTTGAATCACTTGTCAAATGGAACAACAACCCATATACAGCTATGATAGCAATTCTGCTGTTTTTGAGTCACTTGCCATATGCAACAACAACCCATATACAGCTATGCTAGCAATACTGCTGTTTTTGAACAACTTGTCACATCCAACAACAACTCATATACAGCTAATTCTGCTGTTTTTGAACCAATTGTCACATGCAACAACAACAAATATACAGCTATGATAGCAATATTGCTGATTTTGAACCACTTGTCATATGCAATAACAACCCATATACAGCTATGCTAGCAATTCTGCTGTTTTTGAATAACTTGTCACATGCAACAACAATTCCACATACAGCTATACTAGCAATTCTGCTGTTTTTGAATCACTTGTCACATCCAACAACAACCCATATACAGCTATGCTAGCAATTCTGCTGTTTTTGAATCACTTGTCACATGCAACAACAACCCATATACAGCTATGCTAGCAATTCTTCTGTTTTTGAATCACTTGTCACATGCCACAGCAACCCATATACAGCCATGATAGCAATTCTGCTGGTTTTGAATCACTTGTCTCATCCAACAACAACCCATATACAGCTATGCTAGCAATACTGCTGTTTTTGAATCACTTGTCACATGCAACAACAACCCATATACAGCTATGATAGCAATTCTGCTGTTTTTGAACCACTTGTCACATGCAACAACAACCCATATACAGCTATGATAGCAATTCTGCTGTTTTTGAATCACTTGTCATATACAACAACAACCCATATACAGCTATGATAGCAATTCCGATGTATTTGAATCACTTGTCACATGCAACAACAACCCATATACAGCTATGACAGCAATTCTGCTGTTTTTGAATCACTTGTCATATGCAACAACAACCCATATACAGCTATGCTAGCAATTCTGCTGTTTTTGAACCACTTGTCACATGCAACAACAACCCATATACAGCTATGATAGCAATTCTGCTGTTTTTGAATCACTTGTCATATGCAACAACAACCCATATACAGCTATGCTAGCAATACTGCTGTTTTTGAACCACTTGTTACAAGCAACAACAACCCATATACAGCTATGATAGCAATTCTGCTGGTTTGGAATCACTTGTCATATCCAATAATAACCCATATACAGCTTTGCTAGCAATTCTGCTGTTTTTGAATCACTTGTCACATCCAACAACAACCCATATACAGCTATGATAGCAATTCAGCTGTTTTTGAATCACTTGTCATATGCAACAACAACCCATATACAGTTATGACAGCAATTCTGCTTTTTTTGAATCACTTGTCACATGCAACAACAACCCATATACAGCTATGATAGCAATTCTGCTGTTTTTGAATCACTTGTCACATGCAACAACAACCAATATACAGCTATGACAGCAATACTGCTGTTTTTGAACCACTTGTCACATGCAACAACAACAATAAACAGCTATGCTAGCAATTCTGTTGTTTTTGAATCACTTGTCACATCCAACAACAACCCATAAACAGCTATGCTAGCAATTCTGCTGTTTTTGAATCACTTGTCATATGCAACAACAACCCATATACAGCTATGCTATCAATTCTGCTGTTTTTGAATCACTTGTCACATCCAAGAACAACCCATATACAGCTATGCAAGCTATTCTGCTGTTTTTGAATCACTTGTCACATGCAACAACAATTCCATGTACAGCTATGCTAGCAATTCTGCTGCTTTTGAATCACTTGTCACATGCAACTACAACCCATATACAGCTATGATAGCAATTCTGCTGTTTTTGAATCACTTGTCATATGCAACAACAACCCATATACAGCTATGCTAGCAATTATGCTGTTTTTGAATCACTTGTCATATGCAACAACAACCCATATACAGCTATGCTAGCAAAACTGCTGATTTTGAATCACTTGTCACATGCAACAACAACCCATAAACAGCTATGATAGCAATACTGCTGTTTTTGAATCACTTGTCATATGCAACAACAACCCATATACAGCTATGCTAGCAATTCTGCTGTTTTTGAATCACTTGTCATATGCAACCACAACCCATAAACACCTATGATAGCAATACTGCTGTTTTTGAATCACTAGTCAAATGGAGCAACAACCCATATACAGCTATGCTAGCAATTCTGCTGTTTTTGAATCACTTGTCACATGGAACAACAACCCATATACAGCTATGCTAGCAATTCTGCTGTTTTTGAATCACTTGTCACATGCAACAACAACCCATATACAACTATGCTAGCAATACTTCTGTTTTTGAGTCACTTGTCATATGCAACAACAACCCATATACAGCTATGCTAGCATTACTGCTGTTTTTGAACCACTTGTCACATCCAACAACAACCCATATACAGCTATGCTAGCAATTCTGCTGTTTTTGAACCAATTGTCACATGCAACAACAACCAATATACAGCTATGCTAGCAATACTGCTGTTTTTGAACCACTTGTCATATGCAACAACAACCCATATACAGCTATGCTAGCAATTCTGCTGTTTTTGAATCACTTGTCACATGCAACAACAACCCATATACAACTATGCTAGCAATTCTGCTGTTTTTGAGTCACTTGTCATATGCAACAACATCCCATATACAGCTATGCTAGCAATACTGCTGTTTTTGAACAACTTGTCACATCCAACAACAACCCATATACAGCTATGCTAGCAATTCTGCTGTTTTTGAATCACTTGTCACATGCAACAACAACCCATATACAGCTATGATAGCAATTCTGCTGATTTTGAATCACTTGTCATATGCAACAACAACCCATATACAGCTATGCTAGCAATTCTGCTGTTTTTGAATCACTTGTCACATGCAACAACAATTCCATATACAGCTATGCTAGCAATTCTGCTGTTTTTGAATCACTTGTCACATGCAACAACAACCCATATACAGCTATGCTAGCAATTCTGCTGTTTTTGAATCACTTGTCATATGCAACAACAACCCATATACAGCTATGCTAGCAATTCTGCTGTTTTTGAAACACTTGTCACATGCAACAACAACCCATATACAGCTATGCTAGCAATTCTGCTGTTTTTGAATCACTTGTCATATGCAACAACAACCCATATACAGCTATGCTAGCAAAACTGCTGTTTTTGAACCAATTGTCACATGCAACAACAACCAATATACAGCTATGATAGCAATACTGCTGATTTTGAACCACTTGTCACATGCAACAACAACCCATATACAGCTATGCTAGCAATTCTGCTGTTTTTGAATCACTTGTCATATGCAACAACAACCCATATACAGCTATGCTAGCAATTCTGCTGTTTTTGAATCACTTGTCACATGCAACAACAACCCATATACAGCTATGCTAGCAATTCTGCTGTTTTTGAATCACTTGTCATATGCAACAACAACCCATATACAGCTATGCTAGCAATTCTGCTGTTTTTGAAACACTTGTCACATGCAACAACAACCCATATACAGCTATGCTAGCAATTCTGCTGTTTTTGAATCACTTGTCATATGCAACAACAACCCATATACAGCTATGCTAGCAATTCTGCTGTTTTTGAACCAATTGTCACATGCAACAACAACCAATATACAGCTATGATAGCAATACTGCTGATTTTGAACCACTTTTCATATGCAACAACAACCCATATACAGCTATGCTAGCAATTCTGCTGTTTTTGAATCACTTGTCACATGCAACAACAATTCCATATACAGCTATGCTAGCAATTCTGCTGTTTTTGAATCACTTGTCACATGCAACAACAACCCATATACAGCTATGCTAGCAATTCTGCTGTTTTTGAATCACTTGTCATATGCAACAACAACCCATATACAGCTATGCTAGCAATTCTGCTGTTTTTGAATCACTTGTCACATGCAACAACAACCCATATACAGCTATGCTAGCAATTCTGCTGTTTTTGAATCACTTGTCACATCCAACAACAACCCATATACAGCTATGCTAGCAATTCTGCTGTTTTTGAAACACTTGTCACATGCAACAACAACCCATATACAGCTATGCTAGCAATTCTGCTGTTTTTGAATCACTTGTCATATGCAACAACAACCCATATACAGCTATGCTAGCAAAACTGCTGTTTTTGAACCAATTGTCACATGCAACAACAACCCATAAACAGCTATGATAGCAATACTGCTGATTTTGAACCACTTTTCATATGCAACAACAACCCATATACAGCTATGCTAGCAATTCTGCTGTTTTTGAATCACTTGTCAAATGGAGCAACAACCCATATACAGCTATGCTAGCAATTCTGCTGTTTTTGAATCGGTTGTCAAATGGAACAACAACCCATATACAGCTATGCTAGCAATTCTGCTGTTTTTGAATCACTTGTCACATGCAACAACAACCCATATACAGCTATGCTAGCAATACTTCTGTTTTTGAATCACTTGTCATATGCAACAACAACCCATATACAGCTATGCTAGCAATACTGCTGTTTTTGAACCACTTGTCACATCCAACAACAACCCATATACAGCTATGCTAGCAATTCTGCTGTTTTTGAACCACTTGTCACATGCAACAACAACCCATATACAGCTATGATAGCAATACTGCTGATTTTGAACCACTTGTCATATGCAACAACAACCCATATACAGCTATGCTAGCAATTCTGCTGTTTTTGAATCACTTGTCACATGCAACAACAACCCATATACAACTATGCTAGCAATTCTGCTGTTTTGAGTCACTTGTCATATGCAACAACATCCCATATACAGCTATGCTAGCAACACCTCTGTTTTTGAACAACTTGTCACATGCAACAACAACCAATATACAGCTATGATAGCAATACTACTGATTTTGAACCACTTGCCATATGCAACAACAACCCATATACAGCTATGCTAGCAATTCTGCTGTTTTTGAACCAATTGTCACATGCAACAACAACCAATATACAGCTATGATAGCAATACTGCTGATTTTGAACCACTTGTCATATGCAACAACAACCCATATACAGCTATGCTAGCAATTCTGCTGTTTTTGAATCACTTGTCACATGCAACAACAACCCATAAACAGCTATGATAGCAATACTGCTGTTTTTGAATCACTTGTCATATGCAACAACAACCCATAAACAGCTATGCTAGCAATTCTGCTGTTTTTGAACCACTTGTCAAATGGAGCAACAACCCATATACAGCTATGCTAGCAATTCTGCTGTTTTTGAATCGGTTGTCAAATGGAACAACAACCCATATACAGCTATGCTAGCAATTCTGCTGTTTTTGAATCACTTGTCACATGCAACAACAACCCATATACAACTATGCTAGCAATACTTCTGTTTTTGAATCACTTGTCATATGCAACAACAACCCATATACAGCTATGCGAGCAATTCTGCTGTTTTTGAATCACTTGTCACATGCAACAACAACCCATAAATAGCTATGATAGCAATACTGCTGTTTTTGAATCACTTGTCATATGCAAGAACAACCCATATACAGCTATGATTGAAATTCTGCTGTTTTTAATCACTTGTCACATCCAACAATAACCCATATACAGCTTTGCTAGCAATTCTGCTGTTTTTGAATCACTTGTCACATGGAACAACAACCCATATACAGCTATGCTAGCAATTCTGCTGTTTTTGAATCACTTGTCACATGCAACAACAACCCATATACAGCTATGATAGCAATTCTGCTGTTTTTGAATCACTTGTCACATCCAACAACAACCCATATACAGCTTTGCTAGCAATTCTGCTGTTTTTGAATCACTTGTCACATGCAACAACAACCCATATACAGCTATGCTAGCAATACTGCTGTTTTTGAATCACTTGTCACATGCAACAACAACCCATATACAGCTATGCTAGCAATTCTGCTGTTTTTGAATCACTTGTCACATGCAACAACAACCCATATACAGCTATGATAGCAATACTGCTGTTTTTGAACCACTTGTCAAATCCAACAACAACCCATATACAGCTATGCTAGCAATTCTGCTGTTTTTGAACCACTTGTCGTATGCAACAACAACCAATATACAGCTATGCTAGCAATACTACTGTTTTTGAAACACTTGTCATATGCAACAACAACAATGAACAGCTATGCTAGCAATTCTGCTGTTTTTGAATCACTTGTCATATGCAACAACAACAATGAACAGCTATGCTAGCAATTCTGCTGTTTTTGAATCACTTTTCATATGCAACAACAACCCATATACAGCTATGATAGCAATACTGCTGTTTTTGAAACACTTGTCACATGCAACAACAACCCATAAACAGCTATGCTAGCAATTCTGCTGTTTTTGAATCACTTGTCACATGCAACAACAACCTATATACAGCTATGCTAGCAATTCTGCTGTTTTTGAATCACTTGTCACATGCAACAACAATTCCATATACAGCTATGCTAGCAATTCTGCTGTTTTTGAATCACTTGTCACATGCAACAACAAGCCATAAACAGCTATGCTAGCAATTTTGATGTTTTTGAATCACTTGTCATATACAACAACAACCAATATACAGCTATGCTAACAATTCTGCTGTTTTTGAATCACTTGTCATATACAACAACAACCAATATACAGCTATGCTAGCAATTTTGATGTTTTTGAATCACTTGTCATATACAACAACAACCAATATACAGCTATGCTAACAAATCTGCTGTTTTTGAATCACTTGTCATATACAATAACAACCCATATACAGCTATGCTAGCAATTCTGCTGTTTTTGAATCACTTGTCATATACAATAACAACCCATATACAGCTATGCTAGCAATTCTGCTGTTTTTGAATCACTTGTCATATGCAACAACAACCCATATACAGCTATGCTAGCAAAACTGCTGATTTTTAATCACTTGTGACATGCAATAACAACCCATAAACAGCTATGATAGCAATACTGCTGTTTTTGAATCACTTGTCATATGCAACAACAACCCATATACAGCTATGCTAGCAATTCTGCTGTTTTTGAATCACTTGTCACATGCAACAACAACCCATAAACAGCTATGATAGCAATACTGCTGTTTTTGAATCACTTGTCATATGCAACAACAACCCATATACAGCTATGCTAGCAATTCTGCTGTTTCTGAATCACTTGTCATATGCAACAACAACCCATAAACATCTATGATAGCAATTCTGCTGTTTTTGAATCACTTGTCACATCCGACAACAACCCATATACAGCTATGCTAGCAATTCTGCTGTTTTTGAATCACTTGTCATATGCAACAACAACCCATATACAGCTATGCTAGCAATTCTGCTGTTTTTGAATCACTTGTCACATGCAACAACAACCCATAAACAGCTATGATAGCAATACTGCTGTTTTTGAATCACTTGTCATATGCAACAACAACCCATATACAGCTATGCTAGCAATTCTGCTGTTTCTGAATCACTTGTCATATGCAACAACAACCCATTAACATCTATGATAGCAATTCTGCTGTTTTTGAATCACTTGTCACATCCGACAACAACCCATATACAGCTATGCTAGCAATGCTGCTGTTTTTGAATCACTTGTCATATGCAACTACAACCCATATACAGCTATGCTAGAAATTCTGCTGTTTTTTAATCACTTGTCACATCCAACAACAACCCATATACAGCTATGCGAGCAATTCTGCTGTTTTTGAATCACTTGTCACATGCAATAACAACCCATATACAGCTATGCTAGCAATTCTGCTGTTTTTGAATCACTTGTCATATGCAACAACAACCCATAAACAGCTATGCTAGCAATTCTGCTGTTTTTGAATCACTTGTCACATGCAACAACAACCCATATACAGCTATGCTAGCAATTCTGCTGTTTTTGAATCACTTGTCACATGCAACAACAATTCCATATACAGCTATGCTAGCAATTCTGCTGTTTTTGAATCACTTGTCACTTGAAACAACAACCCATAAACAGCTATGCTAGCAATTTTGATATTTTTGAATCACTTGTCATATGCAACAGCAACCCATATACAGCTATGCTAGCAATTTTGCTGTTTTTGAATCACTTGTCATATACAACAACAACCCATATACAGCTATGCTAGCAATTCTGCTGTTTTTGAATCACTTGTCATATGCAACAACAACCCATATACAGCTATGCTAGCAATTTTGCTGTTTTTGAATCACTTGTCACATGCAACAACAATTCCAAATACAGCTATGCTAGCAATTTTGCTGTTTTTGAATCACTTGTCACATGCAACAACAACCCATATACAGCTATGCTATCAATTTTGCTGTTTTTGAATCACTTGTCACATGCAACAACAATTCCATATACAGCTATGCTAGCAATTCTGCTGTTTTTGAATCACTTGTCACATCCAACAACAACCCATATACAGCTATGCTATCAATTTTGCTGTTTTTGAATCACTTGTCATATACAACAACAACCCATATACAGCTATGCTAACAATTCTGCTGTTTTTGAATCACTTGTCATATACAATAACAACCCATATACAGCTATGCTAGCAATTCTGCTGTTTTTGAATCACTTGTCATATGCAACAACAACCCATATTCAGCTATGCTAGCAAAACTGCTGATTTTTAATCACTTGTCACATGCAACAACAACCCATAAACAGCTATGATAGCAATACTGCTGTTTTTGAATCACTTGTCATATGCAACAACAACCCATAAACAGCTATGCTAGCAATTCTGCTGTTTTTGAATCACTTGTAACATGCAACAACAACCCATAAACAGCTATGATAGCAATACTGCTGTTTTTGAATCACTTGTCATGTGCAAAAACAACCCATATACAGTTATGATAGCAATGCTGCTGTTTTTGAATCACTTGTCATATGCAACTACAACCCATAAACAGCTATGCTAGAAATTCTGCTGTTTTTTTTAATCACTTGTCACATCCAACAACAACCCATATACAGCTATGATAGCAATTCTGCTGTTTTTGAATCACTTGTCACATGCAATAACAACACATATACAGCTATGCTAGCAATTATGCTGTTTTTGAATCACTTGTCACATGCAACAACAACCCATATACAGCTATGCTAGCAATTCTGCTGTTTTTGAATCACTTGTCACATGCAATAACACCACACATATACAGCTATGCTAGCAATTCTGCTGTTTTTGAATCACTTGTCACATGCAACAACAACCCATATACAGCTATGATAGCAATTCTGCTGTTTCTAATTCACTTGTCATATGCAACAACAACCCATATACAGCTATGCTAGCAATTCTGCTGTTTTTGAATCACTTGTCACATGCAACAACAACACATATACAGCTATGCTAGCAATTCTGCTCTTTTTGAATCACTTGTCACATCCAACAACAACCCATAAACAGCTGTGCTATCAATTTTGCTGTTTTTGAATCAATTGTCACATGCAACAACAACCCATATACAACTATGATAGCAATTCTGCTGTTTTTGAATCACTTGTCACATGCAACAACAACCCATATACAGCTATGATAGCAATACTGCTGTTTTTGAACCACTTGTCAAATCCAACAACAACCCATATACAGCTATGCTAGCAATTCTGCTGTTTTTGAACCACTTGTCGTATGCAACAACAACCAATATACAGCTATGCTAGCAATACTACTGTTTTTGAAACACTTGTCATATGCAACAACAACAATGAACAGCTATGCTAGCAATTCTGCTGTTTTTGAATCACTTGTCATATGCAACAACAACAATGAACAGCTATGCTAGCAATTCTGCTGTTTTTGAATCACTTGTCACATGCAACAACAATTCCATATACAGCTATGCTAGCAATTCTGCTGTTTTTGAATCACTTGTCACATGCAACAACAAGCCATAAACAGCTATGCTAGCAATTTTGATGTTTTTGAATCACTTGTCATATACAACAACAACCAATATACAGCTATGCTAACAATTCTGCTGTTTTTGAATCACTTGTCATATACAACAACAACCAATATACAGCTATGCTAGCAATTTTGATGTTTTTGAATCACTTGTCATATACAACAACAACCAATATACAGCTATGCTAACAAATCTGCTGTTTTTGATTCACTTGTCATATACAATAACAACCCATATACAGCTATGCTAGCAATTCTGCTGTTTTTGAATCACTTGTCATATACAATAACAACCCATATACAGCTATGCTAGCAATTCTGCTGTTTTTGAATCACTTGTCATATGCAACAACAACCCATATACAGCTATGCTAGCAAAACTGCTGATTTTTAATCACTTGTGACATGCAATAACAACCCATAAACAGCTATGATAGCAATACTGCTGTTTTTGAATCACTTGTCATATGCAACAACAACCCATATACAGCTATGCTAGCAATTCTGCTGTTTTTGAATCACTTGTCACATGCAACAACAACCCATAAACAGCTATGATAGCAATACTGCTGTTTTTGAATCACTTGTCATATGCAACAAAAACCCATATACAGCTATGCTAGCAATTCTGCTGTTTCTGAATCACTTGTCATATGCAACAACAACCCATAAACATCTATGATATCAATTCTGCTGTTTTTGAATCACTTGTCACATCCGACAACAACCCATATACAGCTATGATAGCAATACTGCTGTTTTTGAATCACTTGTCATATGCAACTACAACCCATATACAGCTATGCTAGCAATTCTGCTGTTTTTGAATCACTTGTCACATGCAACAACAACCCATATACAGCTATGATAGCAATACTGCTGTTTTTGAATCACTTGTCATATGCAACAACAACCCATATACAGCTATGCTAGCAATTCTTCTGTTTCTGAATCACTTGTCATATGCAACAACAACCCATTAACATCTATGATAGCAATTCTGCTGTTTTTGAATCACTTGTCACATCCGACAACAACCCATATACAGCTATGCTAGCAATGCTGCTGTTTTTGAATCACTTGTCATATGCAACTACAACCCATATACAGCTATGCTAGAAATTCTGCTGTTTTTTAATCACTTGTCACATCCAACAACAACCCATATACAGCTATGCGAGCAATTCTGCTGTTTTTGAATCACTTGTCACATGCAATAACAACCCATATACAGCTATGCTAGCAATTCTGCTGTTTTTGAATCACTTGTCATATGCAACACAACCCATAACAGCTATGCTAGCAATTCTGCTGTTTTTGAATCACTTGTCACATGCAACAACAACCCATATACAGCTATGCTAGCAATTCTGCTGTTTTTGAATCACTTGTCACATGCAACAACAAATCCATATACAGCTATGCTAGCAATTCTGCTGTTTTGAATCCTTGTCACTTGAAAACAACCACCATAAACAGCTATGCTAGCAATTTTGATATTTTTGAATCACTTGTCATATGCAACAGCAACCCATATACAGCTATGCTAGCAATTTTGCTGTTTTTTGAAATCACTTGTCATATACAACAACAACCCATATACAGCTATGCTAGCATTCTGCTGTTTTTTGAATCACTTGTCATATGCAACAACAACCCATATACAGCTATGCTAGCAATTTTGCTGTTTTTGAATCACTTGTCACATG